>NC_085138.1:449961805-450125527 GCF_035046485.1 Aedes albopictus
GGACGAGTTTTCAGTCACAGAACCTATTCCAGTTCAAGAAGACGATGGAGGTCAACGGGAGGATTTACCAGAAGCAAACGAGAATCCGCTATCCCAGCCAGTTGAAGTTCAGCTGCAACCGTTTTTGGATGTTCCTGGGCCTTCGAGATTGTACGATCGTGACCAACCATCAACGCAGCGACTGGCAAAGAAAAGGAGCATTCCGTTCCGTGATCCATCCAGCAGGAAACGAAGACTCCCATCTCACTTCGAATATTATGAGATTTATTAAGGGGGAGATGTTGGGGAGTCAAGCAAGCCATGATTTTCCATTGTTATAATGTCATTCAGAAATACATTCATTCTTGTTCTACCATTCAACCAAAGCAGTCATAACTCTTAACTGTAGAACATAACATTTAAGGTGAACTCAAATAAATTGTCAATTTGTTCCGGCCACACAAATAAAACTGTTAGAAGCAAATCAAACGTCACATTTGAAGCAAATGCGATATCCATATAACTTTTGTTGTGACCTCATTTTGGTTTCACTTAAAAAAAAATAATTACTGCTTCGTTTCTGCAAAATAATAAAAGTCAAGAACTTTTATTACGATTAGTTAATAATAAACAAAAGAGATACTAGGGCTTGAAATCGCGTTTTGCGTCATGATGACCCTAATGCACGACAAAGGTTAAACAACACAGTTACCCAAAAACTATTTGAAAAACATTTAGAAAAAATACACTGAGAATAATTGTTGGGACAACAATAGAAAAAATCCTTCGGAGGATCTCGTAGCACGACTTGTTTTGTATTTGTATGTGAGTCAGTTTTTAAGCTGCAATGTATTTCATTCAATTTTAATCTAAATTATGCATGAAATGGATATTATGACTTACATTTCTAGTCCTCGGTTGTAAACCTGTCCATTGTCAAATAATTCGTTACAATTTTACTATTTTAAACTTTTTAACTGATTTTAGGATAAGTTTTAACAATTCAGCCTTTTAGTTATAAGCGAAATATTGATTGTTGTGTTTCGTATTGCATGTATCTATGTAGGTCAAATTCTATTCAATTAGATTCAATGTCATATTTATACAGTCTTACACACTATGGTTTTCTGCTGTGTGTGGATCGGGTGATCCTGTCGCACCTGGGTGCTGATTTATCATCGTTCGGAACAGTAAATAATATTTATCATGGATTATATCATATAATTTTAATTTTCCAAAAATCTTTCTTTTCAATTTATTTTATTATTGCTGTGTACGTGCAAGAAGCTAATGGTTCATTCATAGTTTTCGCGATTTCCTTTATGTTAAAATATTATGACTGCATTGATTTCAGCCATTAAAATGGTTTGATTTCTCTTATATTTTGTTATATTTCGTATGATACAATGATCATTTTACAATCATTAAAAAATAAGATGTAGCTTAAATCTACTCATCTTTATTTCCACAAAATTCTTGCTCCCACTCAACCGAGTGTGTAATACTGTAAATCCGATTTTCTCGCCTCCCTCAACAAGTTGCTCGAAGCTAATTGATTTTCTATATACCAACAAATACGTTTCACAAGCATTGAGCTCACCATCAAGTATAAGGCTTCCCGCTGCAGCATGCAAAGCTGTTTCGATCAACACGCTGTTGCTTGCTTCACTATCTTTCACCCTCATACCGCGGAGTTTGAATGAAACAACTTAATCCGCCTAGTGCCGTGTTGGATTTTCCTTTTGTTTCATTGATCAGTTTCTTGGACTCCTTTCATCACCTGTTTCCGCTATAGAAGCATTGACGAACCACGGGTTCGATCGTAAGGTGTATCGTTCATGTTCTGTATGCCACATTTTTTTGTGTATATGAGAAATTGATCAAAAAGAGAATCGAAACCGTAACTCATCGCTCGTAGCTGCGGTTTGTAAATCGGTGTCAGGTGAAAGAGGATTAGCTTTATTCAAGAGGGACTCTGCTCTCCAACACAAGGGTTAAGCTGAAGATGATTGGTTTTTCTATGTTTATTTTCAACGGGTCGTCCGAAAACGTCCGTTGTTAGTGTAAACTCTTCAATGAATTGACGTCTATTTCCTGGAATTAAATTGTGGCCACTCTGTATCTAATCTGAGTTGGTCATTTCACAGTTCGTCTTTAGTACTATTGTGAAACATGAAACTTGCTCACAAAAAAATGTTTTGTAACTTGTAAAGTTATTGAGGTTCATTAGATATTCACTTTGGCGTGCACTTACAGAACGCAAAAAGGTTATATCTAGGCCAAAAATTCGAAAAATATGCTATGTTCACGCATGTGAGGTTTTTTTTTAATTTTTATGTGGATAAGCCTAAAAAATTGCAACGACTCGAGCTCGAATCGCACTCCAGCTCGATACATTGACCTTTAAATGATGTCTAAAAGCTATTTTCTTACTTCTTTTTGTTCTTGGCATATCGTCTCAACTCGACCACAGCCTGCTTCTCCGATAAATAATGCATACAGTAATGCATTAAAATAGTTTGAAAATTCTTCCATTTATATACCACAAAATATGATGACAACATTTCTGAATGAACTGGGAAATTGTTTGATACATTGTAAGTGCCTGGAGAGACACTTTCAAATATAATCATGAATTCGATTACTTTATGAAAGACAACGAAAGAACAATAACGTTGGATGTTTATTGTAAGAAATCTTCTTCGGGTGATACCTTAACTGAGAACAAGCCTGCTTATTTATTACGGATTCTATGAGTACTTCCATAGCATATTCGCAATCGTACATCGCTTGTCCAATTGCACCTAAGGAATCCAACTGCAATAGATTCGTTTGAGACCTGTTTTTTTTTTTCTAGACCAAACATAGATGATAGCAAAAGTGAATATGTACGATGCGCCTATCTAACAAAATAATCTGGCACCAAATTTCTATCAAGTTTAAAAAATGCATATACAAACTCAGCAGATCGTGTGTGGTAGTAGACCAAAAGAATCAACCTAATGGCTGCGCAACAACAAAACCAAGCACCAGAAATACATAATTAATGATTTTGGATGGCGTGGTATCATGAGCACGGTATCCTCTGTCTAAAAGTTTAAAGACGGTTGACCGAATCCCGGCTATGCAGAAGCAAAAATGTTTTGTCAGCACTCTTGACTGCGATTTGACCCATTAGCTGTCATTATAGGCTATCTTGGACACCCTTGTTGATGGGAGGTATATAGATACAGAGAAGGGTCAGTAATCAAACATGCCAACTGATAGGCGACACGGGCGACACATGATTGAGTCAGTCAAGATGGGCAAAGTGTTATTCGGTGATTGAGTGATTGACTGACAGTCTACAGATCCTTGTTTCGGGTTCAATTTTTCATTTCTGTCACAGCAGGACTACTACTGTTGTTACCGTATAATGATGGGTTTTATAAGCCGGCTCAAATTGATGCGATGATTGTGAGAGCATTACTCCGTTGAAAATTAATCGCATAAAAAATGATTTTTGTATTGATAAGCGATACAGCAAATGAAGTTTCAAGACGATGCTGCATACATAGTTTAAGGGGTATTATGTTGAGGTGCGTGGAAATAAGGAAAAGTTTGATCTTTTGAAAAAGTATGAAATCATCTTGTACCGACTTTTCGAGCCCTTCTTCTTCTTCTTTATGGCTCTACGTCCCCACTGGGACTTGGCCTGCCTTGCTTCAACTTAGTGTTCTTTGAGCACTTCCACAGTTATTAATTGAAGGGCTTTCTTTGCCTGCCATTGCATGAATTTGTATATTGTGAGGCAAAGACAATGATACACTATGCCCAGGGAGTTGAGAAAATTTTCCCGACCGGAACGGAAATCGAACCCGTCGTCTCCGGATTGGCGATCCATAGCCTTAACCACTAGGCTAACTGGAGACCCCTCTAAGCAGTGGATAATTGACACTGAGGAAGATTACAAGTGGTAGTCGAAATGCGCGTATCTGTCAAAGGATAAGCAAAATAGGGCGGAATTAGAAGGTATGAAACTGATTACACTCATATGAAATCATGTTATTCAAAATTCTTGTTTTACGTCATACATAGTACAATATCAAATCTCGGATACTTATTCAAAACGACGTATCAACATAGGATTTGCGTGTATTATAAGTCGTTTTGAAAAAGTATCCGAGAAATGTGTAAATTCAGCTTGAGAACTTGAAAAAATAGTACTAATTACCAAAGTTGTTACATTTTCTGTAAAAAGCGTTTTTTTAAAGAGGTTTTCCGTGCCTATGATTACAGTCCAACGGCTCTACTGAAAGCAAAAACCCAAAAGAAAACCGTTACTAGAGGACCTTGTGGTGTCCTTGAACAATCGAAATATTAAAAAAGTTTCCAGCCCGTCAAAATCAAACAGATCCAAAGGATGTAACACACAATGATCATGCTAGAATGGCTGTCCACCGTCCGTTATAATAACGACAAGGCTGGAAAATGATGAAAATAACTTATTTCTAAAGCATCAGTTTCCACTGTTTTGGACACCCCAATACATTTTGGGTACTCTTAAGTATATATTTACGACCACCGGTGTTCAACTCCGTTTGAAACTATTTTCGAAGAAACTGCCTCTTGAATAAACTGAATCACATTCTACTCACTTGATTGACAAAAGTCAATTAGAAGAATTTTGTGAATTTAATGAGCTACAAAGATAAACGTTTTTGTACACATATGTAAGTCTCCTCATTCTGTTTTCGTAAATACGGTTAAACACTCACACGAATTACGAGAGAGCAATATCTTAGATATATGTCAACTTAAAAAAAAACTCAAAATTTCCGTTGTTTATTGTTAAAATTATAAAAGTGTGTTGGAAACTACAGTGGCGCTTACGTCAACTATGCGAATATGGGCATTTCCCTAGAGTCTCTAGGCTAGAGATGAATTTGTTACAGAAAAGCATCAAAACTGATCCATCAAAAGGGTCATTCTAGGAAACACACTTCAGTTCTAAAAAAATGAGTTGTTCAACAATTGACAGATTGCGTTTTCTTAGCTTAATCTTACTTACCTTATCGATCAGGATAAGGCAGGGGTGGCCTCTACTATACATAGTAGCCGTCTCCATTCCACTCGGTCTATGCTGTTCAATTCCATGTTCCAAGTTTCCAATCGTAGTCCTTATTTCGTCGCGTGGGTCTTTGCCGATTGTATCGAGTCATATTTTCTCCTATGTTATTCGCAATGGGGATTTTTACGGGTGGCTTATTTGGCCTACGCCAACACTCCTGTCTCGCCGGAGGGCCATCGTGCCAGTTCTGTTTAACGTCCCAACCAACACTAGGACGACCACGTTGATGGGGCTACCACCTTGGGTTTAGCTGGGTGTGGTGCAGCGTTTCTTACTCAGCCGCTGGATGCCATAACAGATGCTGTTTGAGCCGCACTTCTCTGGTGAACAGACGCTCGTGTCGTACCTCCTCAATCTAGCTGAAGTCAGAAGGACAGACTGCACTACCAGCTAAGCAAACAACTCTTAGCTGGTGGTCTTTGTCATCGCTTAACCCGTGGAAGCATGAGGTAGGAACTTGTGAGGACCAGAACTATGTTCGACGCTCTCCTTATCGACTCACCGTTTTGCAGCCCTTAATCTACAAAGTACCACATCTTGGTTAAAATGGCAGCTCGTACCGATAAAAAAAAAAAACCTTTACAAAACACCGTATCGCAAATGTAAACAAATCAATATTTTAGGTGTAAGGTTTGTTTTTTTTTCGCCTTATACCATTTCATTTTAAAATTTAATAACAATTAAACTTAAAAACACTATATAAGTAAGAGTATATTTGAACTGATATGTTTGCTACATAGGGTATCAATACCGCAATACCATATCCACCATTTTATTGTGCATTCATTTCACCACTGGACATAGGCACCAACTTAGGGGGCAAGCATGGTTTTGCACCCCCCCCCCCCCTATATTTGATGATTTATCGATTAACCCATACACAAATTCAGAAAAAAAACAGGCTTTGAACACAGAAACTGCGGCTACGATGTTTTGGTGCTCCTTTTCTGGAGTTTTAAAGAGTCTTCCACAATAATTATCGCTTCCCCAGCAATGCATAATTCTACCTAATGTTTGATTGATGAGAATATAATTCAAGTATTGGCAGCATACGTCACGCAAAAATCGACCATTTTCAACACCCCTCCCCCCTATGTCACACTTTTTGTATTGGACCTCTGAAATTTTTGTATGGGTCGTCACACTTTGCTGAACCCCCCCTCCCCCCTCAAAGCGTGACGTAATTTATGGACGTTCCCTAACGCTGATGCGGTTTTCGATTCAATTCTCAGAATCAACACAGTATCCACATATAACGGAGATTAAGTACTAAATAAAAGAGAAAATACCCTATCTCGGGGGTTTTCAGATCTTATGTTTCGCGATGCACTTTTTGGAAGTAAATTGCTTCACGGCTCACTTGTACAAAAATTTTGGCTGACAGCGAATGTTCAGTGGATTTCAGGCGAGAACCTCAACAAAGCCCTGTATTTACGGTGTGATTATTGATACATACCGAGTTTTTTAAATGGGCTCTGAAAATACTAGTTAAGATTGTTACCTGTTTTCAGAATTTTTTTTAAATATTCATCATATTTTGAAAGACCTGATTAAATTTCCCAAGGAAATGATAAGCAAACTATCAAAAATCGCTTCTCAAATTCTCAACAGATTTCTCCTTAGTTTCGAAGATACATTGCAAGATTATATCTGAAAAGGCCTTTGGTAGATTTATTCTAACAATTATTTAGAAATGTATTACCGAGTTTACTATATGGTATGTGTGCTATCAGTAATCTCACGCTTCCATATTCATCCTATTCGAAAACAAGCCATTACGGCACCGATGATTCCTTTCTTTTTGTTTTCATGGGTGCTCACATCTAAGGGGCCATCCATTAAGTACGTCACGGCAATGATGCTAGTTATCACCTCACGAATGCTCAATCAACTTATCAATTGTATATTTATCGCTTGCAATTGAACTGTACACTGCTCAGCGATGACCAGAGGCAAAGAGGTGGCAAAACGAACATGATGCAACTCACAAACGATTTTGCACAAATCTGTCAGTGCCGCCACATGCTCACCCGAACAGCCGAACAACAACGAACGCTCGACACGCACACAGAAGCAACATTTGCATGTACCGACACCACACCAATAACGTTTTCAACCTACAATGCTTCGCGATAAGCTGATCGAAAAGCATCGACAACGATGGAAAGACGGACTTGGCTGGAACACAACAGCTCAACGGCGAAAAGGAGCAGCCAACAATGATCAGCGTCGAGTTTGTTCGTGTGGGGGCATCCATGTAGTACGTCACGCTAAAAATGGGAATTTTCGACCCCCCTCCCTCCCCCTTCGTACGGGTTTTTCCTATACTTAATACATTGCTTGTCACACTTTTCAGAACCCCCCTCCCCCCTCTAAGCGTGACGTATTTTATGGATGCCCCCTGTGCTATTCGTACGGGAGGTTTGTTTGATAAAGCGAGGAAGGGTGAAAACGTAATCGTTGTCGAAAGCGAATCTCATCATTTCGCGAGTGTTTTCACCAAATAGCAAGCTTGCGTCACGGTCCTAGGGGGGAGGGGGGGGGGGTTGTGAAAGTGTGACAAGCAATGTATTAAGTATAGGAAAAACCCGTACGAAGGGGGGGAGAGGGGTCAAAAAATTCCAATTGTAGCGTGACGTACTTAATGGATGCTCACAAACAAAAAATACAAAAATAAGTTACAAAACAAACAACGCTTCATTCATTTGCTTTTCTAAGGATGAAAATGGGAGCCATATGTTTAATAAGGGAACCAATACCCTATGTTTCAAATTCGTATTATTTTATCAAACTTGGTTTAGCGCAAAGATGTTTTTCTCTTTTTATTATTTTTTTTCTTTTAACTTATAACTGGGCCTGTTACCGCGGATACGTTCCGTAGCGGGAAATAAGAACACGGAGAGTAATGTTCTCTTTTATGATTTATTTGAGACTGATTTCTGTACGTGTTTGTGCCCTATTTATATTCACTGTCCCCTATTGTGCTAACAAACAATGTTCTATTAGGTCATTTTTGTACGCAAGTTTTGTGTGCAAGCTAAGGCATATATACAAAGGTAGTGCGGTTATAAAGAAATCCTTTGGTTTGTCAGAGCAATAGTAAGAATAAATGTAAATCATACTGATTGTTTTGCTAATCAGGAAAGGTCTGATGAGGTGAGATGAAAATTACCCAGGTAGCTTCTAAACGGCCTCGACAGGGCCTATAGAGAGTTTTATTTTTTAACAGTAAAACAAAATTGAACTATTGACCTGTCTCAAAAGCAAATCTGAGATCTTTGTCCGCCGTCCAGTAATAGCCATAGGGGATCCACTCTCCATGGTTCCGCTTGTATGACGTGCAGTACCACAGCTTTAAGGCATTACTTCGCCAAGGACAATATGTAATTCTGTTCCATAGTTGTGTCCGATGTACTTCAAAAATTTAGTTTTATATTAAATAGATAAATATTCCCTGTACATAATCGGAAGCTTCCTTTGTTAATAGCTATTTGATTAGGCTGTTCGGGCTCGTTTGGAAGTTAACCACCAATGGTAACTTCTTTTCCCGATCAGCCTAGATAGCTGTGTAGTGTCGGTAGCGGTCGTCTCAATTGGCTAAGAATAACACTACGGACCGCCTGATCCAGTGGTAAGAGTCCACTAAACAGGTGACCCCTAATTCATGGTGTTATGCGGCTTTATGCTTACCGTGCCAAGGAATGAATGGTTAGGAGGGTCTAATAAAAACCTAACCACAAACGGAGCCTGCGGAGAATTAGGGCGTCCTCCACAGTATTACGCCCTTACTGCGCTAACCGGAGCAATGGCACAGTGGACCTTGCGTTTCTCCGAGATAATCAGTTGCCCTTCTTAAGTCTCAAATTTGAGGCTAAATAAGGGCGGGGTTATTCAAATGTTGTTAATTAGCTTACATTACTACCTATATGGGTTCGCTTAATGCGTTTTCGCCATTGGCGTTTTTCAACTGACACCGATTTGGTTCGTCGTTTATGTTTCCTTTTTGTGCTGTGATTGTGAAGAGTGTAATCCTGTCTAGTTTGGGTAGTGGCTATGGCAGGGAAAGCTCAGATCAATTTTCAGCGTAAAAAAACGTGTGTGGCCCAAGTGGATCTACTTCAAAAACTTCAGCTTTGTTTTTTTTATTATAGATGAAGTGTCGTGCCTCGAGCATGCTATATTTAAGAATAACGTTAACAGTATGTTTCAACCTTTCCTTATGGATGCCTTCAAGCAAGCTCTTGTTTTCAGCATCTTTTTGCTGATATTTGGCAGTATTGCTACGATCATTATATCATCTGAAGTAGCTCCAACATTGATTTGAGATGCTTCAGTTTGATTGAATACTTAGGCAGTACTGTTCATGGTTAACTTAACATAGAATTGCACCTAACGCAACTCTGCATGAGCAGAATTTGTCATGAGTTGACTGATTGACATGTGTCAGATGAGGAATCTCCATTTGACCTTCTTTGCACTTTTGAGTGTTCCTTCGCAAACTTTGCGTATTCAGGTGTCCCTGCTCAACAAACTAGGGCACCTGTAATAAATGGTTGCGATCTCATTTTATGGATAACTCGCTTCCATTGCTACTCCAAAAGAGTTTCATTGTGGTTTTGTTATTACAACGCCCTTCATTGTGGTATACCATAGCTATTGCTTTGAAAGAAGCATGTTCTCTGCGGTCTGTGCGGACCGCAAGAGATATTCCTGAATGGAACTCGAACCTGTTCAAGTTCTAAATATCTTCGGATAAACCAGTCTTTTGTATAGCTACGAATCTTTAGCTTCTACCCCGAAGATTGTAGCTATAGAATCGATTTAGTGAGCACTAAAAGCTCTGCTTACTTCAAATCTCCTGGAGCGAATGGGGCTTTGTCCTATTTTTCTCCAGAGGGGTTTGAATTTTTCAAACATGTTTTGAACTCTTGTAGTTTTCTATTGGGTATTTTCATGGCGTGAAATTACTCTGTAGTTTTATCCCGAAAGGGTGCGTGCGTTGTAAAAAGAAGGAATAAGTTCCAGATTTATCTGATTACCTCGTTCTTTCTGAAATGCTTGAAACGCATTGTCGATTATCGCATCTGTGATGTTCGTCTGGCTAACATGCCAGTTCATGTGAACTCACATGTCTCCCAATTTGGGATGTCCACAGTGACTTTTTACACAATGTTGTATACGTTTTCAAGAAAGCACTCGCTCAAACATAGTTTTTGCTTGGGTGATTTCTTGAATATTGATGATGCTTTTGATGACGTGCCTTTCTATGTCATATTGAAAGTCGCATGACGTCGCAAGCTACCTCCAATGAGCTATAGGCTCTCTTTACGCTTATGCGTTTTACAGTGTCCTTTTCAGGGCACTGATTAACCCCGTTGTGGTATGGGCTATGAGCTCTCGTTGCGCTTATGCGGTCATTCCCTCTTCTAGGGCACCCCTTCCTATTTCATCACCCTTCCCTTTCCCAATTCCCATCCCTTGTCCCATTCTCCCTCAGGTAAATGATGAAATAGGCTCATATGTATGGCGATGGCACAAATGTCCCAAATGGAGGATAACGTGCCTCTGGAGCCGGCCTTCTGATACCTGATACCTATTGTGCTAACAAACAATGTTCTATTAGGTCATTTTTGTACGCAAGTTTTGTGTGCAAGCTAAGGCATATATACAAAGGTAGTGCGGTTATAAAGAAATCCTTTGGTTTGTCAGAGCAATAGTAAGAATAAATGTAAATCATACTGATTGTTTTGCTAATCAGGAAAGGTCTGATGAGGTGAGATGAAAATTACCCAGGTAGCTTCTAAACGGCCTCGACAGGGCCTATAGAGAGTTTTATTTTTTAACAGTAAAACAAAATTGAACTATTGACCTGTCTCAAAAGCAAATCTGAGATCTTTGTCCGCCGTCCAGTAATAGCCATAGGGGATCCACTCTCCATGGTTCCGCTTGTATGACGTGCAGTACTACAGCTTTAAGGCATTACTTCGCCAAGGACAATATGTAATTCTGTTCCATAGTTGTGTCCGATGTACTTCAAAAATTTAGTTTTATATTAAATAGATAAATATTCCCTGTACATAATCGGAAGCTTCCTTTGTTAATAGCTATTTGATTGCCCTTTTACATGAGCCTCTTAATTTATAGGGCTGTGTTTCCGCTACTAGTGAACAGCAGTGAGAGGTACAGCAACAGACAGAAACTGTACAGCGTACAGCAATCTCGTTCTTAATATTGGCTATATAATGCAGCATCGAAGCGTCCACGAATCCAGAAGGAATAATTTTGAATCGGCCAGAAAACACTAATGCTTGAATGTCTTGAAAACAAGGGTGGGTACACAATATACAATGCATAATCGTTTGCGTGATCCATGGCTATAACGTATGTTTTCCTTTCCTGCCTCTTTTTTATTGCTCGAATCCATACAGGAGAGAAATAAGATGAACCCTGAAATCCTACACAATTTCTTGTTTCGAAGCACAACGATCAATTTTTTGGATGCTTTCAGGTTCATTTAAAAATTACGTGAAACCATTTGTCAAATTTATTAACTCCTTCTATTACCACTTATGGAAATGGTTTACAGACAAATAGTTATTCATGTAACGAGTTGCAAAAAGTAGATTTTTTCAGTACGAGTTGTACATTTATCCACCGAGGCTTGCCGAGTTGAATAAATACGAAGAGTGCTGAAAAAATCGAGTTTTGCAACGAGTTCCATGCAAAATTTTATGCAATGATTTTTTCATAATGCAACTAATTTGAGATACATAATTTGAGTTACTCAAATGAGTTGCATTATGAACATTATACAACTATTTTTCATTATGCAACTCATTTCAGTTGCATAATGAACCAGTTCGTAAAAATTGGCTATTATTAAACCAAAATGAGTTGCATAAAACATAAATTATGATACTGAATTGCATAATCTAATTTAAGACATTATGTAACATAACAATACAGCTTATTGTGGGTTATCAGACAACAATAAAACAACAAAACAAACAACGATAAAATAAATAATAAATGAATCAACGGTGTCCAGTTTTCTTTTTTATCTTTTCTACCAATACAATAAGGTATTGAAAACTAGCAGAATGAATGTTTTTTTTTTGATTTCCTGAAAGAGTCTACGTACCTGCCTCACGTTAGACGAATTGAAAATATCTTGTCAAATGTGGAAATATTTAATGTGATTTTGAAATAATAGCATGTAATGTAAACTAACCTTATAGTTTTAACGATATAATGCAATTTTCATAATTTCAATATTACTGAAAGAAAACAAATATAAATCACAGCAACTGACTACTGACATAGTGATGATAAAAGGAGAAAAAAAACGAACAATTTCAAAGTACACCGGATCATATATTTGACCAATTCCAAATCAATGCACAAACTTCTGATTTGACTCGATCAGATTTTCAACAGAAGCATCTTTTAAGTTGATTCTATGTCAAATGTTATAAGTTATAAACCATCAAGTTATAAACCATTCAACTAACTATACTCTAGTTTAGTGGAGCGGATCTGGTGTGATGGTTAAAACACGTGACTATCACGTCGAGGACCTGGGATCGAATCCCACTCCCGACAAACTCCCGAGATGAACTAGAGTCCCGAGATGAACTAGCCTAGGGCTAAAAATCTCGTTAATACAGGTAAAAAAATACTCTAGTTTAAGTACTCTTTCTGATCAATAATTATTTCAAATTGTCGATATGACATCAAAATATGGCGAACTCAAATCATGCACATGATAACTGCTTAAATTGATGATTCTGAAACTGGAAAATGAAGTAACAGTTTCTTAAGCTATAGTTAGCTATAGTGATTTGTTCCACTCTTATACAACAAAAATGTTAGTTGGCACGTGTATAACGCAAATGATTGTTAAAGTGAGCGATGATTTATTATAAACTGTTTTGGTATAATCAAAACTTATATGATCTTGCGTTTACTCTTGTTGATAAACGTCAAAACCCTAATAATATATCCTCCCCTTACGTGTTTTCGTAATTTTCGAAAGACCCAGTCGATAGCACAACACTCAAAAAAATTCGCCAATATTGGGAGAAAAGAGCAGTCTCTACAGTCTCTCATACTTCCCATAGTGTTTGCCTCTCTGTTTATATTTAGCATGATTATTCAAAGCGGCTTTCTGTGATCCTCACCAACCACATGTTGCTTCGAACATTCGCTCTCTCGTTTTTTTTTCTTCTGGTCGTTATATAGCGTAAGCTCCTCCCATTAGGGGCGTACTGAATTTTTCCATTTCTCATTCTCTTCTCGTGCTCGGGGGCACAAGCCGGACAATATGCACCTATCAATGTTCCTTTTGGTGAGCTCGATGCACATTTTTGTACCTCAAAAATTCAAGAAGTGGTAAGACCGCACTTATAAATGTTGGGAGAAGGGGTTGAAAAATGTTCGTTCCACGAAAGCAGGAGATTGACATTTTGCGGTTGAACCTGGTGTGGTTTGCATAATTAACACATATCACCCTCGCTACGTTGACAGCTTGGGGGAATTTTAAAACAGTTCTAGCACGTTTTATTGCGCGGTTGCCTTCCATTTGGCGTTAGGGTTAATTGATTTTACCATTGGAAAAGCTGATTCAATTCAATGATGGACTGTTTTGTTTATTATTATGTATAGGCATTTATCTGATTCTATTTCATTTGAAGAGGGCAGCTGAATTTGAAGGGCGATGTTCTCTACAGTTGTACCAGATTCGCATTCAATTTCTACCGGAAACATGATAAACAATTGAAAAAACGATGAAGAAGCTACTTGGAAAGATTTTGTTGATAATTTCTGGACTTCCTTCTTGCATGAAATAAGCATACATGTTGTGCGTGCCGTTGGAAAATCATTAAAAGTGGAACGCTAACCCTTTATGAAGTTTTTGAAAACCAAATTATCTAGCCAAAATTTTAGAGGAAATTGTAGGGAAACGAATTGTGCAAGCCTATCTCAAGTTTTTCAAAAATAATATGTTTCTTTCAAAATTAAGCCCGCTGCAGAATAAGTATTGGAATCCAGCGAAATATTGCTGAAAATTCAGCAATCCATTTTGCTTATTTTTGCTTTGCTGTTAGCCTTAGGTGTGTACAAACTTCAAATTGTTTTTAAGATAGGTTCCCGGACAACAACATTCACGAAAATATAGATTTCGACCCTGTTTGGCGTGCATATTTGGAATACCGTCTGCCCCCGTTGGTTTGAACGACACCTCATGCAAACCAACGGGGCTCAGTTTTTAATTTGAACTTCTAGTAACCCTGTGGGCATCGAAAAACGCATTGATGGTAACCCTTTTTGCTGTTTTGTTTTGATTCTGCGTTCCGTTTCACCCCGTTCCATGAGCAGAAGGACGTTTAAACCATTTTTAGTTTGAACGATATGCTGATTAGCGGGGGTCAAATAAAAAATGTTCAGATTAGATGCGGTCAAACCAACGAGGGTAGACAGTATGGAATAATATCAAAGCTGCTAAGAAGTGCATTTGCAAGTTCACCTATGGATTACCTGACAAACTTATCTAGGTATTCTGGTTGTTTTTGCAATGTCGTTGTTCCTACCTTGTCACTAACTAACATCAAACTAAATCAATCTTTGCTAATAATAATTTCTTCCTGTTTCTAAACTTTTGTGAAGACGCAGACATAGGTGTATGGTACTTGTTTATCATTTTATTTTTGCGTCAACTAACATTTCTTTTTTCATTTTTAGTTTTAGTTTTCATTGCGCGAAAATTCGAGCGAAGTAGTAGTTCAACATATGGCATACAAAGCCGCCTTCATTTGGCAATAAAACGAATACATTGGTCACCCGTTTAACAATTCCACTTTTCCCCAGAGATTGTCCCCTGATTTGCAGTGAACTCTAATTGTGTGTGAAATTGGAAAACATGCAAAGTACATTATACTGCCCTGCTGGTTTAATTGAAATTTGGATATGTGAAATGAATAAATTGTTGGGAACCGAAAAAGTTCTTCCCATGCAAATTTACAACCGCTACAGGCTGCATCTAGCCAGACATCCAGTTGACACAGGACACTCGAAATCGTACCATCAATTTGGCTTTCAGTTTTCGTCGTTGGCTTGCACCGTTGGTGTGTGCTTCGTTTCGGGCGAAATGACCATTGGAACCAGCACCACATTTCGTACTGCCATGTCAGATTCCATCAACGGCCCATTGAATAAATACCTGCTACGAAATCACTGGTAATGGATGTGGTGATGAAATTTGCATTTTATGCTGTCCTGTTGCAGTTGCAGTATCACACAAACCCGGAAACGTTGCTGACTGTTTTGTTTTTTTTTTTTACAAGGGATATGAATATTTCAACACATGGCGATTTTCTACGGTGATATCAGCACCCCAAAAAAAATTCGGAATATCGGAGCCACTTATCAACAGGTTGTTTTATTAGATTTATTAATGTTTTGTTTGTGCCATTGCGATTGAAGATAACAATATATAATCAACAATAGTACGTTAAACATAATACGGGTTAATTACTGTTCCTTTAAATTCCACTATTGTTTGCACTCTTTGTCAGATACGTATTTCGACTTAAACTGTAAGGTCGTCTTCAGTGTTTCGTCACGTAGCAGAATTGTTTTCCAGCTTTCATGCAGCATGTCCTGCCCATCGTATCCTACCGGCTTTGGTTCATCCTTCGCCGTCACTCAATAATATACTGCAAACCGCCAAAAACTGTCCTTAGTATACATAGATCACTCGAAAACTCACGAGTGCTTGCAGGTCCTTCCCGAGCAGGGTCTAAGTCTTCTTATGTACCTTGTGGACCACTAAACTGGTCTTATTGGCGTTTTGTACATCGTACATAATGTGACATTTGATACGGGGGTGAATCTTTTTCGCCCGAAGTTTCTTCTGGAGCCCGTTGTAGGACGACTTCTACTGATGATGGGGCCTTCTTATTTCACGACTCACATTGTTGTCAGCCATTAGAAGGAATCCAAGGTACAAAATTTCATCTATTACCTCGAAGGTATCCCCGTCCGTTTTGTCATTACTTCCAAGACGGATTCTCTCCTGTTTAGTTCCGCATTTACTTTTCTTAACGCATTCACCACCAGTCCGACCTTTGCTCCTTCTCGTTTTAGGTGGGCGTACAGTACACCGTTAGACATGTTCTGGCGATAGTGTCTATGTCGTCCACCAAAGCACACAAATGGATAGGATTTCTTACCCCGGCTGTTCAGACAGGCAGACAGACAACACCTACCAGTCTGCTGTTCAAGCCCGTATGAAGTTGATCATCAATACCTATTAACTTCTTTTCTCGATCAGCCTAGATAGCTGTGTAGTGTCGGTAGCGATTGTCTCAATTGACCAAGAATAACACTACGAACCGCCTGTTCCGATGGTAAGAGTCCACTAAACAGGTGAGCTCTAATTCACGGTGTGATGCGGCTATATGCTTACCGTGCCTAGGAATGAATGGTTAGGGGGGTCTAATAAAAACCTAACTGCTAACGGAGCCTGTGGAGTACCAAAGCGCCCTCCACAGTAAGGACTGTTCATTTTATAAAGAGGACAACTTTGCAAGGCTGTAAAAAGAAAACGCGTAGTTCAAATTTGAGCAGCTTTGGTTAGTTGTTCAGTACATTATATTAGCAGATAATAATCATAATTAAATTAGGTTAAAATTATTGAACTTCATAGAAATGCGGAAAAGTGTTAGGAGAGGTCTATTTTTCGATTCCCAAAAAATAAAAACAAAATTACTGTAAAACATCGGTGTATCGTTTTAAATTTCATAAAAGTGTTTGCCATACTGCAGCAGTATGAGTGATAGATATTCTGGCAAAATATAAACCTAATCGGAATATTAGTTGTTGAGATATTAAAGTTACAAGTTGGACTCGATTTTCAGAACAAAATTTATTTGTTAAACAAAAATGTATGAAAATATAAAATTTTGAATGTTTTCAATGGATCTAGTCGAAAGTACTAATAATGCAATTTCAAATGCAGAAAACCGTTTCTTGATAGCATTGTTGGCTCGGTTACTGTGCTTTATGGAAGTTACCGGAGGTAAAACAGCTTCATTCTTTGAAGGTTCTTCAAAATAACTATGTAACCTTTTGCAAATACAACTTAACAATGATGGCGAAAATAAAACTTAACATGTAGTTATGTTCAAATAAGGTATATAATCACATAGGGTCAAGCCTTGCTGAAAATAAACAATAATAAGCTTCTCTAGAATCGAAAACTTGCATTTATGGAGCAAAAAGTATGCAATTTTTCACTATGGCCATCATGAAGGATTAAATTTATGATGAAGAACGTACTTTAAAGCATATTTTTCTTCAGTATAATTTAGAATGCGATTCTCTTCTGTACTGGACAAATTTTTAACTGAATCCATAGTGTTATTGCATCACTGGACTTAAATAAGTATTTTTTATCATTTTCATTGATAACAAGGTAACTCACTATATCAAGTTGTGTAATGCTTGGTGCATTATTACTGACCAACTATTACGCTCTACCTTTAGGAGAATAGTATTAGATCCCAACACATTGAAAAGTTCATGAAAATTTTAAAGTTATGTATGTGGAAAGTGGTGTAGAATTTTGAGAAATTGGGTTTTATTGAGCTTTAACAAACACCGCTTCAGTTCCATAACTAAGGACAATTTGTGTAATGTTATATTTTTCCTACACTGTAGAATACCTATGGAAATTTATGCAAAAAACTGATAATGATTTTATTGAAAAATAAAATAGATATCACACAAATAAGGTGTCCTCTTTATAAAATGAACAGTCCTTATTTTGTCCTTACTGCGCTAATCGGAGCAATAGTGAAGCGGACCTTGTGTTTCTCCGAGAATAGCAGCTGCCCTTCTTTAAAAGACACGGACACGTTTAGTACTTCCAGTGAGCTATTCGCTCTTTGAAGAAAGCACGACGACAACGGTCTAGCATGCAATACCAAGTGGCACAGCCGAAAACATTTCCTGACAGCTACAGCGGGAATCGAACCCGCGCTCCTTGCACGATGCGCTTAATGCTTGGTGACACTTGACTTGACTCCAAACTTGACGATAAATAAGGGTAAGATTAAGAAGATGTTATTAATTAATTTAAATTGTCACCTATATGGTTTCGTTTTCCAATCGTTACCGATTTAATTTTATTGCTGCTGTTCTATGTTGTGCTGTGATTATAAAGAGTTTATTCTTGGGTAGTTTGGGTAATGGTTACGGTTAGCTAGGATCAGATCAATCTTCAGCGTAAAAGAACAACAACGATCAATCTTTGCAGACTTATGCAAAATAGTACAGCCCAAGTGGCCTTAGTCCAAGCAGTGTAACCCACTAGCTCGGGGGAAGGGGATCTTAGGGTCGTATATTGACTTTTCAACCACATACATACACTAGAATCACAGTTTCTGTTCATAATAGGAGTTGATAGAACCGGAAGTAACTATCCAAAG
The DNA here is from genome assembly GCF_035046485.1 of Aedes albopictus. Classification (NCBI taxonomy): domain Eukaryota; kingdom Metazoa; phylum Arthropoda; class Insecta; order Diptera; family Culicidae; genus Aedes; species Aedes albopictus. The sequence goes on from NC_085138.1 coordinate 449,980,385, forward strand.
ATGTTGAAGGGGTGGAGAAAAATAGTGAAATCAAAACACTGTAATCTATAAAGCAGACGATGTGATCACTCAAAGGCGAGGTGTGGTGATTCCTTTCTGAATCCGGGGACGGGCATGCAAAAAGGGTGAAAATGATTATATTCAGGGCAATTTTTCCTCCTAAATCAACTATCTCTGTGGTTATTCTATATACAATAATGTTTATTCATGCGACGTCACACAAGGGTACTTAACTGGGATTTTCTGTTGAGCCGATCCAGATCTTGAGCGGAGTCGATGATCTTTCAAGCACGACCGAGCGGATCGCAGCAGGGCATTGGCGGCCTTGACGTTGACCGCCACGACAGAGATTTCGGTGGTGAGGACAGTACCCGTAGGTACTGAAGCTTCCTCCTGGCCACGGGGTGTGGTAACGTGTATGACATCCCTCCGCAGGGCGGTGGGGGGGGGGATGCTTGGTGTTTGGTGGTGGCCCCGGCTTGGCGACCGTGTTTTACTGGTATCTGCTCGGTGTGACCTTACCGACGATCGGAGAGTTATCGGAATATCCAAGGTTGTGGCTTCCGGAGGGCTGGTGGTTTCTGGTGGACCCGTGGCTTCCAAATAGTGTCCGGGAAGCGAGCATAATGATCGTCGTGCAGCAATGGCGGAAACAACTCTCCACATGGCCACAAGTAATGGAGACGACGGCCATTGAGAATGTAGACTTTGGAGCCTATGCTACACTTTAGCTTCCACGAGGCACGCCACCGGGGATTCACTGGCAAGAAACTCGAAAAGGAGTACAAAAGAAAAAGGTCCCATGCGTGGACCTTTTCGCATTGGATTAGTACCCGGTGATCGTCACAAACCTAACCTCACTATACACTTTTCCGCTTCTTAACTTTTACCTTTTTCTTCGTGTTTAACTGTCGTATTCGTGGATCTTCCTTTGTTTCGTTAAATCGGTTGTTTTGTTACTTTACAAATAGCTACAATTTTAACATATATAAGATTTTTGGAACTACTAACACATAAGCAATAGCACTAACCACACTAACAATTGTAATCATAACATTTTCGTTCCACTAATACTTTTACTAACATTTTTCTAGCATAATAGTTCTTTATGACATACAAGAACTAGGACCTATTTAAAAGAATAAAACGACACTGAATTATAACAATTTTCACACACAAAAGAGGCAACACAAACTAACCTCAAACTACTTTAGTGACCGCGCGCACCGTTTGAGGATCACTATTATAAAGAGGCTGTTCCATCGAACGGCTCTGCTTTTATAAGGAATGCCTTTATTAACATTATTTTTTTAGATAGACATTTCTGCTTTGATTTTCACATCCTATTCTTCATTTCTCCCTAGCTCCATCTGTGGACCAGTATCGCGTAACAGGGCTGGGATTTATATGCCTACTCAAACTACTCTAAACGTACTTCTGTCAAAACTAGGTACAAGTGGAAGTGGAACAAGCTCACACACTCGCAGTCAAGAACGAATGAGTGCCGTTATTCCATCATTGAATTCATTTTTTATGGTTCAGGGTCGTATTCAGGAGGGGGTAGGAATTATTTAGGACTTGGGGTGGAGCCATCAAGTAAAACTGGAACCGAACAGTTACAGCAGGGATGGCATGCTCCTCAGTGTGAGTGCAAGTGTGCGGTTTTAATATGAAAATGAGTTGTACTGTGCACATTTTCAGTACGGTTTAGGCAACCTTGTGAACCCGGTGTTTGCTACTTTCATTAAAAATAAAATGGCCAACTCGCGTGTCATGCCTCGAGTCTGTGTGCTTGTCAACAACGCAATCGTTGCATTAACCACCAGAGATGTATGTGAGGTTGTCATAATTGATGTATCCGTTGCAAGCCTTAAAGGGAAATACGTCTTTTGTTCGGTTTGTGATGAAGCATCCTCTACGGATGCTTTTAAACAAGTGATCGCATAGTGCTAATACTCACTACTCAGCATATCATCTGGGGCAGCTCAGACATTAACTTGAGAGGCTCCAGTTTGATTAAGGATTTAATTTGTACAGATCTAGGAATACTTAACTTTTTTTTTGTCCGCCACACCCCCTTTTGGCCCTTCATACAGCGGTATGTTGAATTCAGAGTGGAAGTGAAATTTAATCTTTACTGTTAAGTGGAACTGCATGCAGAGCAAGACTCAAGCTAGGATGGTGGCTACTTACATACATACACATCTAGGAATACTTAACTTTTTTTTCCTGTTCGGGTTTGTCACTGCGACCAGTTTTTAGATCTATTGTGACATTACCCGTATCCTTAGTGTAGTGCATGTCGCATTACTCAATTGCCATTGAGGGGCAATAAAGTATCGATTTTGATACAGTTTTTGTTTTGTTTTCTTAGAAAACAAAACAAGAGTACTGATATTGGCCTTGCATCGGAAACCTAGCATCACCCTTGTTTTACTGCTAAATTCTCCCCAGTAGGAAGTTTAGGACCCGGGTTTTAACATTAGCAGCAATGTCATTCCAATAATGGGACATGTGTTCAGTAATAAGGATTGTAGTATGTTCCTTGCGTACTAGCACTTTCCAGTCTTCGAAGAGTTAGTACATACATCCCTAACCCAATTTGATTTCCTTTGCATTGAGTTTAGCCTCAGATGGTAAGGTTTTTAACTATATGCAAAGTAAAGTTGGTAAACTCAGTTTTATTCAAAAACTTGAAGTCTCCAAAACACCAGTAGTCAGGACTAAATACTATAATTCCTTGAATTACCAGAACACATATTCCAAAACTGAAAAATAGGACGACACTAGATTTCGGTTTGGTAGATCTATCACTGCAACGCAACCCAAAAAGGCGATCTACCCACGCTACGGGCTCCGTTAAAGATCGAGCATCTTTTAAACCCCCTCAACCATTCATCCCTCAGCACGGGTCGCCTGACACCTCGGATTGGGGTTACCTGTTTCTGTTTGGAGGACTTTTACCCCCGGAACAGGTGGTCCGTAGTGCTATTCTAAGCCGGCAGCTACACGGGCAAAACTTAACTTACGCAACCGCCCAACCTTCATGGTATCTGCAAGAGAGGAAGTGTTAGAAATAACGCTTTGCTCTTGTAGAAGTATTTTTACGAGCAACTAATTGGCATGTGCCAGATGAAGAATCTTTATCAGACAATCGCTACATCTTTTTGAACATTTAAATGTTACTTCGCAAGCTTTGCGTTTCAGGAATCCCCGGTCAACCAACTGAGATTTCTTTACCGATTTGGTTTGCAGCCAAATTTCGTGGATACTTTTGAAGAAGCTTACCCCCTACGGTCTGTGAAGACCACAAGAGGAACCCCGTGGGGGAACTCTGATCTGGCGAAGCTCAGGAGATAATGTAGAAAGAGTTGGAACAGACGACGTTTGGCTGGCTCGGAGGCTTTCAGGTTGGCTCGCAAGATCTACCAGGAAGCTCTACGGTCTGCTGAACGATCAGGCTGGAAAAAAAAACTTTGTACAAATGATTCCAGATTGAGTGAAGTCCTTGGTGAAGTCAGTCTAAGGATTTTCAAGTGAACGAACTTCGTTTGCCAAATGGCGATTTTACTTCCTTTGATGAGGATGTTCTGGGATGCACACTTTCCCGGATGTGTGGATATTACATCTTCGGATGAACCTGATGTCTTTTCTTGTAGTTAAGATTCTTTGGCTTCGACCCGGAGAATTGTAACTATATAATCAATTGAGTGGGCCCTTTGCTCCTTTCAAATCTTATGGTACAGATGGGACTTATCCTATTTTGCTTGGAAATAATACTTGTTTGCAGTTTTGTTACAGAGTATAATCCCAAATCCTGGCGGGATATTACTGTGAAGTTTATTCCGAAAGTGGGTCGTGATTCGTATGAAGAAGCAAAGAGTTTCAGAGCAATCAGTTTGACCTCTTTTCTTCGCATTGTGGATCATCACATCCGTGATGTTCATCTGGCCAACGTGCCTCTTCATGTGAACCAACATGCCTACCAAGCTGGTAAGTCCACTGGCATTCGCTTAAAACCAATCTTGTTTGGGTGTTTTTCTTAGATATCGAGGGTGCCTTTGACAACGTGTCTTTCGATGCCATATTGGAAGCCGCACGGAGTCATTGTATAACTCCAATGATTGCCAATGGGATTTACCAAATGCTCAAAAACCGACATCTCTTCTAGACATTGCGTCAACCAGAAATTAGGAAATTGAGTGTTTGTGGTGCCTCCAAGGGAAAGTCTTGTCATCGCTTTTGTGGAATCTCGTAGCGTAGCAGATACGCTATTGAGGCAACTCAATAATAGCGGTTTTCCTACTTATGGTTTTACCGACGACTACCTAACATTGTTAGTGATAGTGAGTATGTACATCAGCACCCTTTTCGACCTGATGCAAAGCGCCCTTCAGGATGTTGAGGGTTGGTGTCACCAATATGTCTTTTCGGTTAATCCGAGTAAAACATCTATTATTCTTGTCAAGGAAAGTACGAAACCGTAAAGGCGTTTGACCTTTGCGATTCTAAAATCGATGTGACTGAACAGGCAAAGTACGTTGGAGTTTTTATTTATTCAAAGTGGGGTATCCAATCCATTGAGTTCAGAATCAAGAAAGCTTGTATGGCCTTCGGACAATGCCGGCGTACCTTTTGAACAACTTAGGGTCTAAAACCCAAGTAGGGTAACATTGGGTATCATCGGCAGGTTTGTTCTCTTCGTCATGGGGGGTTTGTGTCAGCCAAATTGCCTGAAACTTGGCCATATAATTCACATTGATTGGGAAGAATTTGAGCCCAACTCTAAGTTCAATAGGTTTCAAAAAACCCCCAAGACGAAGAGAACAAATAGGTAATTTCCCCTATATCAAATGGATTTACACAACTGTAATCCGACCAACATTGGCCTATGGATGTCTTGTGTGGTGGCAAAAGGGCGAAGTGAGAACAATTCAATCAAAATTAGGCCATCCCCAAAGGATGTGCTCAGTGGCGATGACTGGAGCATTCTCTTCAACTCCCAAGGCAACGCTCGAAGTCCTCTTTGAAGTTGCACCACCACACATTCATCTTGTACAACACGGTGTCAAAATTTCGATTATTATCAAACATTCATGTACCTCGGATTTTTCTTCGAAAATGATTAGTATTTGGGCTATATATTCATAATCGGAAAACTAGAAAATATTTCATCGGCGAAAATTTTTCCATACATTTTGTATGGGACGTTTTTTGGGCTAAAATAGTAATTATTGATTTTTAGTATGGAAAATAGCTAAAAACTCATCTAACTCAAATTTTCCCCGATAGAATATTTTCAAATTTTGCATTTATAAATATTAGCCGAAACTCTAACATTCTAGAAAGAAAAATCCGAGGTACATGAATGTTCGATAATAATCAAAATTTTGACACCGTGTACAAGAAGGAAAGGAAAAGAGTGGACATTTGGTTTATGGCAAAGAAGTATTTCAGAAGGTATCGTATGTTACACTGATGGCTCCCTTCTTGAAGGCCAAGCAGGTGCTAGTGTCTATTCTCGTGAGCTAAGGCTGCATCAGTCTTACTCACTTGGTAGACACTCACTGTTTTTCAGGCCGAAATCTTTGCTCTTATGTTCGGAGTGCAATCAGCACTTCAGCAACACGTAATGGGCAAAATAATACCGCTTGTCGAACTCAAATCGAGGAGCTGGAGTGGGTACCTGGTTATTCTGGCATCGCTGGAAATTAGTTGGCTGATGAGTTAGCTCGCACTGGATTTCATTGGCCCTGGCTTCATTGGTTAACTGGCATCACATGACTTCACTGGCCCTGGGTCAGCTACATATTCCGGTATCAAAGTGTTGGGTAAAGCTTCAGGTTCACACCTGGGCTGCAACTCAGCACAAACAATTTGGATCATGTCGTCAACCAAAATTGTATTGCACTGTACTGACCCATCTCTAGGGGTGGCCAAGTATGTACCGACTCAGATGTCACATACCGAATATTCAGCAAGATGATTCATTTGTATGTGATAGCTGTGAGTACGATCTTGGAACTTCATATCATTTGATATGTAACTGTTCAGTTTGTGCGCAACTGCGTTTCCGAGTACTCGGTAAACACTTATTAAGTAAAACTGACTTCAGTAACCTGAATCTGCAGGACGTTCTGTTGTTCCTGACCTGCTGTGGAAAAGAGCTATAGGCTCTCTTTACGCTTTATGCGTTATTACAGTATCCTTTTCAGGGCGCTATTTGAACTCATTATGGTTCGCATTATTAGTGCCCTAGGGTACTAGGGTAGGTTTTCCTATTTCCTTACCTGTTCCTATTCCCATCCTAATCCTGATACCAGTCATTTTGGAGATGATTGTTTTATTTTATTTCGGAAGGTATATGCAATTAACCATTGAGCCTTAAATTTATATGCATACTTTGGTCTCGTAATCAAAGCTAATTGATAAAATTTGTAGCTTTTTGCTTTTTTGGAAGGATACCTAACGTAAATAATGGGTTTCTATGTTATTCAATCGGTTGCTAGCTATAAGTATAAGTAGATGATAAATCATGTGTCGGCTTTTCGTCATATAAATTAATCTTTAAGCAAAGATTTTTATTATATTTGCTTTAAGTAACTATAATATTAATAGGTCAACTAAGCTTAGTAACCTTTTATTAATAAACTCAACTTCTTAAACGCCTATTACTATGTACTAGTATATCTTTATCTCATGGTACTTATCAGCCGGATTTTGTGATAATTTTGAACATTTTGTAGCTGAATAGAAATGATGTTGTAAAGTCTGTATCCCCACACCAAAATACCTTTTTCCTATCCCATGACATTTGTGTGGTCAAAGACTATTCAGCCATTACTCCTGCTTATCATCGGCTTTGGTCTGACTTGCGCTCTAATTTCCCCATCCATCAAATGCTGCAAAATGAAAATGAAATGAGTTGCGTGGCCAAGCGGTCTGCGGTGTCTGTCGTTTAGGTGTCTCGTAAGTCTCGGAGTGTGGGTTCGATTCCCGCTCCAGTCCGGAAAAACTTTTCGTCAAACGGAAAAGTCTCCACTGGGCCACTGGGTGTTATAAGGGGTTGTCCGTTGTTGAATGTTATTGTCTTGTGTTATGTGTCTTTAAAATGAAATAATGAAAATAAAATAAAGGGTTTGATTGATTTCTTTCTGTCCACAACATCGAATGGAAGCATAATAAGTGTTATCTGACACTAATATGAGAGTAAATTATTCACCAAGCCCATTAACCTTCACATTCCCGACCCCCGGCAACTCATTTTGAAAATGCTGGCATTTCGTCAATTTTCATCCATTTTTTTTTTTGAAGTCGCCCATAATCGATCATAAATTGGTGCAAGTTTATTACACTCAAGTGGTCATGAAATATCCGGAACCATTCCGGAGATATTCTGGATTGTACTGGGGTCAGGGGGAGGGGGAGTTGTATGTTTTGCCACATGACCAAAAGTGATTATTTCGTGTGTTATTGTGTTTAAGAAGCCCTCGCGGAACCTCTTTAAGGTGTTCCGGAGCGGCCATATCAGTTACTTCATACTTCAGTCAATTTTTTCAGCCCTTATTCTCTTAAAATCATGAAGTTTGATAAGTCACACGGCATGTTTTAGTTGCAAACCAGAAATGTCCCCGATGTCACCCCCGTGGAACCTATGCTAGATGTTCCGGGGTTGCCATTTTAGTTGATACAGATTTCAGGGTATCGTTTCTGACTCAGTCATTCGAAATCATGAAGTTTGATATGTCGCACGACATATTTTGGATGAAAACCAGAAGTGACTCCAATGAGGCCCCCGCGGGACCTGTCACGGTGATCCGGATGGGTCAACTTATTCAAATCTGCTTATCGCAGTTGTGTTTTATTGTTCGCAATGAAAATTCCGCTGAAAATCGATGGTTTAAACACAATAACACACGAAATAATCATTTTTAGCCATTTCGGCACCCTCCCTGACCTCAGTACATTCCGGAATATCTCCGGAAGGGATCCGGATATTGCATGGTCATCACTTGCACCCAGTGTTGGTAAAAATTCAAATTCTCAAATCTCATGCTTGAGTTGTTTCACGCGCGATTCTTGACTCGCCAAACTCACTGCCGAAAAAATCATGCATGAGTTGACTCGCGATTTCACTCATTGCGTTATTTCTTGGTGTTCTTATTATTTACATCGAAGTTTTTAGGACTGTATGATAGAACAAAAGCAAATCTATCGTACAACAACATTGGATGTCATTCAAATTGATTTGGATTCGTTTTACAAGCGAACGAGATTTCGGCGCTTGACTCGTGAGAGTGAGATTTTGCATGAAAATCTCGCGCATGAGAAAATGATTCAGAATCGCGCGCGAGTTTACTCACGCAGGAGCGGTTCATGAGTGAGCTTTGAGTATGATTTTACCAACACTGCTTGCACCAATTTATGATCGATTGAAGGCGACTTCAAAAAAGTTGGATGAAAATTGACGAAATACCAGCAGTTTGAAAATGAGATGTTGGGGGTCGGGTACGTGAAGGTTAAAAAAAAATGGTGATACCTAATTGAAACAAAAATTGTCCAATGGGGCGTGAGAAATGTTTTCCTAAAAAAAAAAACACGTAAGAAAAATACCAATGATTTCTTTGAATGTTTTGGTCAACCATATCATAGCAAAGGTTGACAAAGTATAGGTAATACAGAACTAAATAGAATGCTACTTTGAAGTCTACTTTAGAAATCCCATGAAAAATTTCCAGCGATATTTTATAGCGAAAGAATTGAGACACTTCTTGTATAAAATGCAGAAATATTGTTAGATTTTTTGATACTTTTTCATACAAATATTTGCTTTCGTGGCTGAGAATTTTCACTTTGAAATTGCGAGCCATGGCTGCAGATGATTCTGCAGTAATTCAACTTGTTAAGTCTCAGAAATTTTTCTTGTAATATGTTACAACCTGCTTATTCAAAAAAAAAAAAAACACAAGTCATCCTTATCTAACTAGCTGGAATTCATGAAATTAAAGGAAAAAAACACTATGTTTTATAAATGTCGAGAAGATTGTATGTCTTGTGAGTTAATATAAGGTTCCAGTCTTTGAGTGTTGACTTTAGGAAAAATATTTAACAATTTCCCAGTAACGATAGGACTTTTGTGAAATCTAAATCTCTGGAACTAAGTCTTATTAATACATATTTTATGTCACCGTACGCATTTAAGTCTAACATTTTATCTCATATGCTATTGATATCGCCCCCTATGTCTAATGTCACCCTTCACGGCGCTGTGCCTTCTACAGCTCAATTCAATTTTCGACGATCTTTCCGACGACGATGCCAGGGTGTAGACTGCTCCAAAGCATGGGAAATCACGAAGAAAATAAACGCTCGAAATCTTCCTGGGGAACTCGACTAACCCACGGTGAGAGAGTGCATTGAATGAGAGTGTGAGGCATTCCTTCATTACAGCGTGGAGAACCAAAACCATGTTAACGATGTTTCGCTATTTGGCTCTCCTCGAGCTTTGCTCTCCAAAGGAAACGCAACGAGGCATTGACATCGGAGTAACTATAGCAGAAACAATCCAACGGGCGCTGGCTGGAATACCTAAATGGATTTACCAATTCCACAGCATAGCACCGCACAACCCGGCACTGATGGTTTGTGAGCCACCAACATAAGAGCATAGTCCCTCTGCTTCTGGGCTAAGAGATAATCGGAGAGTGAGAGAAGAACTAAAAAATCCTGAATCATAGGTTCAGTGTGGGTTGTGGACGAATGTGAATATAGTTTCTGTTCCTTACTGTTCGGTGCTATGTGATACGTTTATTTTCTTCAGTATATAGTTGGGCGCTGGCGTCCCAACAGAGCTCAGTCACCAGTCATTCGTTGGGTGCGTTGGATATAGATGAGCCCACTTGGGGTTTTTTGGTGCACCGTGTTATACCCTATGAAGAGCATAAGTGATAGGTCCTTTGAATGTTGAATCAATGTGAATAAGTGATCATATCTATCATTACGAATGTAATGCGAAACTATGAGGTCATCAGTGTTCTGTATCGTTGGAAACTGGATAAAAATGTGGCAATTATCCTATTGCAAAAATTGAAGATAATAGTGATTTTGTGTGAATACATGTGGGTCATATTATGGCCATGAGAATGTTATATCGGGGACCAAGTACGCGACTGGAAACGTTGATTGAAAGGATTCAGCAAAGCAGCAAGGACTATTACCCGCTGATGATGAGCCAAGGTGAAGACTGATATGTAAAACTCAATTATGTTTCTGCATGTGTGTAGGAGGCAAGCAAACCGAACAAAAAAATCAACCCAGAGAGCCTGCTTCTGAGCATGTGCACAATCAGTGTTGGACTGAAGTAGGATACCGGAACGTTGTGCAAGGATCAAAAATCGAGTGATTTCAACGCGTATTAAGAGATGAAAATGTTTATAAAATGAGATTTTTTTCAGTGGGTTACAAGAGAAAGTGTTAATATGAATTCAAAAACATTTAAACCAAGTTTAAATTGTGGCCATTCTACATTTGTTTTAACAGAAATTCAATAAAAACCATCGAGGCGAAATACTATTGAAGCTTTTTAAAAGTTCTTTTACATTGAGTTTTGGAACCTTCAAAATTTGAGAGTAGTTTTAAATAAGTTTATATTATACTAGCTGTCCCCGGCAAACTTTGTCTTGTCTACTGCGTTTTTTGACGTTTCAGGTCCCTTGCCAAGTCCAAATCCCCGGTCAAAAGGTATGGAAGATCGATTTTCAAAAACTCTCCATTTTCCCACGTTTTTTGCCTCATAAACCTTCCTTGGGTGAAAACTAACAGAACAAAACTAAGACGACCAAAATCGGACCTTCCGTTCGAAAGTTATGCGCGGTCCCACGTATGCCAATGCATTGTTATATATACAGGGGATACTCAAAATAACTGGGACAGGTAAAATTTTCACTTTCCAAAAAATGTTCAACTCGCTGTAACTTTTTGAAAAAGGCATCAAATATTCTCAAATTTTTACTGTAAGTTCATCAACTAGTTGTGTATCAGTGTTTCAAATTTGGAAAAGATCGGGCTATTCTTCACGAAGATATAAAGATTCTTGAAAAGGGTATAATTATTCGATAGCCAACTTTGAGCTTTTATATCTCCGGATTCAATGAACTGATTGCAATGAAATTTTGACCATTCATGACTTATATGACTCTTAAAAACGTTTAACTTAACTTTAAATTTTTAACAAGAGAAAAAGTAATAACAATTTCATTCATTTCATGATTTTTTAGTAAATTCATCAATTTCTAATATGCATCCCATTACTTTCTCAATTTATTAGCGGCTATGTTGTAACTTTCCTTCAAAACACATTTATATACTAGTTTATATATAAGTCATTTAGAGGGAAATTAATTGAACTATAATTTGCATCTTGAATTTTGAAACGATGTTGAAGTTTTGGATAATTTGGCGTTTTATTAGAAAAATAATCTAATCGTTATAATTTTCTTCCATGTTAAGAATTTTAAGTTAAGCCAAAGGTTTTTCATAGCTCATTATACAAGACATGAATGGTCAAAATTTCATTGCATTCGGTTTATTGAATCCGGAGATATAACAGCTCAAAGTTGGCTATCGGATAATTTTACCTTTTTCTAGAATCTTTATAACTCCGTGGACAATTGTCCGATCTTCTCCAAAATTGGACTACTGATACACAACTAGTTGATGAACTTACAGTAAAAAATTGAGAATATTTGATGCACTTTTCGAAAAGTTACTGCGAGTTGAATATTTTTTGAAAAGTGAAAATTTTACCTGTCCCAGTTATTTTGAGTAACCCCTGTATATAGATTAATATGCCACAATTATGATAAATTTGAATGAGATTCATATGGAAACAAGGTTGCAACCATTCATTTGCGAAGATTTACATTCATTTGCTATTATCTCAGTTCAGAAGCATGCTATCGAAAAACAATGTATGGATGAATTTAACCTTGTAGTTTTATCTGAAAGTTTGCCGTATAACATTGGGGTCGCACACGCATTCCAAAGTCGTGAGCAAGCTGTGAAGGCAACTTTCCACAGCCTGAATGAAATTTACATTCACCGCGTGGAGAGTTGCCTTCACAGCTCGCTCACGACTTTGGTATACGTTTGCGACCCCAATGTTATTCGGCAAACTTTCATATGAAACTACAAGGTTAAATTCATCCATACATTATTTTTCGATGACATGCTTCTGAACTGAGATAATAGCAAATGAATGTAAATCTTTGCAAATGAATGGTCGCAACCTTGTATGGAAATGTAATCCTTGTGTGAATATTTGTTTCAAAGACTTTTTTTAGATGTGTGGTAGTTTGAATCATGAAAAAAATTACTTTAAATTCTATACTTGTTGAGCACAATATCGAATACTTCAAGTTAAATATTGTCCGGCAGGATGTGGTAAAGATTTTTGTGCAAAAAAAATGAATGTTTGAAACTGTTTCAGAAAATTTAAATTAACTTGGTTTTTTGGACTATACAAATCCCTTTTAGGATTTTCATCTTTCCATTGGAATTTTCATTTCATGTTAACTCAAAGGATGTTTTGAAGAACTGCTGAGTTTTCTGATCCTTCTTACTGCATATTTGGATTTGCATAAACATTGTACTTTCTAACCTTATCTGTTGCCCATGGAAATTTATAACGTCTAATTACTTAACCGTATGAGGGCATTTATGGACATATTTTATAAACATTCAGCTTATGTTCACTGCTTATTCAATCTTTTACGTCATAAAGGTTGCTATTGTCCAAACTCCAAACGAATACAGTAGCCCGAGACCGGTTTATATGGTGAAATTACAATTTTCTCTTATTTTCTTCTCTGAGTTCCATTTATTATCTGTAGGTATTTACGATATTTAGATCATTTCGGGACCCATGACTTTACTGCCCTTGCGAAGATAGAATTCACATTTTAGTGAGTTTGTTGGGAGTCTGATTCGACCCCAAATCTTTAGCGTAAAAGTTTTGGTCTCACATCTACCGTGCCGAATTCCAGCTCTATTGGAAAATCTTTATTTTAGCGTCACCCGAGCAGAAGAAAATATCAAAAGCATAATAAAATATGTTATTTTGGCATAATAACTGTATAATGGAATCAGTAATTTTTATGTTATTAACATATCTTATTATGTTATAAACTTGTCTGTCATAAGCGGCAAAATAACAAAAATTATAACAAAAAAATGTTCCTGGAAGACCAGTTTAACAACATGTTTTGTTAGATTCAATAACAACTTAATAACAATAAATCTTGCAGTGAATTTGAAAACTTGTTATTGTTGTGTTATAGTTCATCACATATTTGTACATTTTCAATAGTAGAATAATAACAAAAGTTGGTCTACAACAAAGTATATTATTTAACTGTTATTTGGTGGATGAAACTTAATAACTTGATCATAACAAAATAAGATTGCCCAACAAAACATGTTATAAAAAAGTAATACTTTGATAAGTTAATAATAACAAATTATGATATAAATACAGGCTATGTGATTCTGTTGTTATGAATTAGATATTCTCCTCTGCTCGGGCAGCCGTTTAAAAAGATTTGTTCAACTGTAGGGGAAAAATCACGTATCGTATTTGTTGCTATTCCTTTACCTGTTGAACAACGTTGCATTTTTTTCTTCAAAGGTTCTGGACCAACCCCTTCCATTCGCCCTGAACATTAAGAGCCCTTAAAAACACCCGTAGAATGCCGGGTACCCTGATACCCACGAAATTGAAATGATCATCTCTCCGTAAAATTCATAAAGGTTTTTTTAAGGTTGAAGGATTCGTCATTGATATCACCGTCATCATTGAAATTTCAAAAGCAGTTTTCTCTTTCAAAGCATAACAATTTATAATGAAAATGTATCTGGATATACAGTGAATACATTTTCATAACGATCATTTGTGTTTTGAACGAGAAAACTGCTTTCGAAATTTCAATGATGACGGTAATATCAATGACGAATCCTTCAACCTTAAATTTTTGGTTTATTCAACTCAGAAACTCAATATCTACCGGGATAATATTCGGCTGGACTGGTCCGATCACCGTGGATGCCGGAGAATCCGGATCTTCGAGTCCATGTTTTATACAATACAATGTACGGGATTTTTGATTAATTATTCTAACATCGCTTCAGCATATAGTATCTGACCAGCCTGAGATTATAAAACTGGTTGACTTTGAAGCTTTGGTTTCGGAACAGGCAATGGCCACTTTAGGGTATCCTAGCCTCAACAATGTGGACTTCAACATGGTATAAGGACATGTAAATCCGAATTTTTCGAAAACCACGGTGATCAGGTCGGTCTAACCAAATAAGATAGATAAGGAGTATTTCAATTGAATGATCCAAGAAACTTTGAAATCAGTGGAAAATTGACGCAGATATGTTCATTTCAGTTTTGTGGGTACCCGGGTACCCTGCCGGCATTCAAAGTAATAAAAAATGAAAAGCCCCTCCTCACTTCAAAATTCGGTCAATCCCATTAATAGATATAACGAGTTCTTAGATCTAGCAATGTTTCAACTTGTTACTATCAATAACCATTTAAATATCGAGATTTGAAATTTAAAAAGGTACCCGTGTCGTGCACCCTGCCGGCCACTCAAAGTTTAACTGTAAAAAGCCAACGTGTGCACGGCCTACCACGAAACTGACGGCCTCATCCTGGTTCTCAGCTGAATATAATTTTAGCTTGTCGTTCCTCCGGCATTCGAGTTACGAGGCCAGCCAACCACAGCCTGCCTTGTTCAAATCGCTTCATTATATCCATCTTTTTATACACTTGGCGCGATTAGTAGTTCATGCGACGCTGCCAGATGCCGCCTTCCAGTTTGCCGCCATTCGAGACTCCAAAGGCTCTCCGATCAATTTCTCTCAACGTGCACTTTTCATGACCGTATTAAGCAACCGGCAAAATTAAAGTCTTGTACAACGCGTTTTGCCTTCGTTTGCAGCCTACAGGACTTTACCTAGTTTCGCAGATCCAAGCCCGGGTAGAGGTCAAGTACTGACGATCAAAACGTGATATTGGTTGTGTTGTGATGAGAGATAAAAGTGCTGAAAATAATATCAAAAATTGATTTTTGCTATGTTGCAATAGTAAAACTTGATATTTGGAGATCAATTAAACGGCTCGCTGCTATTGGTAAGATCATACCGAGAGCTAAATGTGACATGATGATGATGTTTCGGGAAATTTAAGATATTATGTTTAGTACTCTTACCTCTTATCTCAAACAAACCAATATCGCTTTTTCAACTTCGTATCCAAATATGCTATTATTGAGCTTTTTTCCTCTACTCGGGAAGAGGCCCGATTTTCTGCCGTAATCCATCTTCACACCTCGCGGGTAACATCAACGTCACTAACGTGCCAAGTTAAGGTGGAGATCACCTATGTCCACATTCCAAACAACGCATTTTGCCTCGCATTTTCTCGAGTACAAATCCCAAGATTAATCAAGCGCATCGGTCTGAAAATGCTGCTTGGTGTTCACTCTCCATATTTGTGGTCCAAAAAATTCTAGTGAAAAGAAAGGTGGCCATTTTGGTTGCCATCTTTGCACTTCAACAACCTTGTCCTTAAACAAATTTCTCTCCACAACACCAAACTTTCCACCACCTAGCCACTTCGTCACAGCCGGACCGGCGCGTCGTCAACCACCAAAAATCATGTACTTGGTCCTTGTGGTGTTAATCGTCTATTCCTCGTAGTCTCTCTCCCTCTCTCTCTTAAAAGTTCTTTTGAACACCAGCTGTCCTTATCACCCGTGCCAGTGCTATGCTGAACAGTAAGTTTGAAAGAGTATCGCCCTGGTTCAGTACGTCTAAGGTTACGAACGATTACGAAACTTCATCGGGTTGCGGTACACTTGATTTCGATTCGACAATTGTCGCACAAATCAGTCTAATCAGCTTCGCAGGAAAATCATGCTGATTCATAATCTGCCATAATTTGTTTCTATTCACTGAATCGTACGCCGCCTTAAAATCAATAAATAGATGATGGGTCTGCAAGTTGTACTCCCGCAATTTATCGAGAATCTGCCGCAGGGTAAACATCTGACCCGTCGTTGATTCGGCCCTCGCAAAAACCCACCTCATATCCGCCGACGAAGGACTCTTCGATACCAATTTTTGTATAGAGAGCAAATGAGACCAACCGAACAACTAAGTAGCAGGCAATTCTCTTTCTTCTCATATCTTCAGGTATACAGTCGGGTTTCCTATTAGACGCTGCCACCCACTTTACGCCCAACACGTTTTCCAAGCTGTCTTTTGAGCTATTTAGTTCTTTTTTTTTGTATATGATGAGTCTATAATAAGCACTAACTGCTCTAAAAAATCAGCTGGGTTGGATGCAAGACAGCTGAGAAATGGTGGTGGGCGTAAACTGGGTGGCAGCGTCTAATAGGAGACTCGACTGTACCGCTATGTTATTGCATAAAGTGCGCATAATAGGACTCTGCCCATTTTTAACAAGTTGATCCCAAAAATATGATTCTTATTCCTTAGAGATGTCCCACCTAGTACACACAGTTCACCTCTACTCAGCATATGACACCAAATTTAAATACGATTACTGTTAATTGTACCGAGAGGAAACGCCAATTAAAGGCACACTTCCTCAATCTTCTGGTGGCGCGCTCTGAAAAGCCACTTGTATGAATGAGCGTGCTGCTCGTTGAAACATTCCCCATATCTCTGAGCTCGGCAAAAGACACAAGCTGCACATCTAATAAGCGTGACTGCGAGAACAATTATGACATTAGTTTAATATCAAGATTAAGACGATATATCGTTTCATCAAGCGGCAGCTAAACTGATGAAGTAGCATGGATTCACGCATTGCCACAGATAAATCCAGGCTCGTCGGAAGAATAACGCTTGACCTTTAGTTCGCCTCAACGGCAGAAGTGATAAAAGCGTGGATTAAATACTCCACATCCTCATTAGCTTCGATGGATGGGGGAACAAGTTCGCCTTGCTTTGTTGCGGCGGTGCCAAGTGAGTGTTTGTTTATGCATGCAAGACCCTCGCCGAGAGACACATATATGTAGTTCACCAGCTCTACGTAAAGGGGATCATTTCTGAGAAAGACGATGAAATCCTTCTAGATGCCTTAGATGTCGTTCTACTTAGCACCTATTTAGATACCGTAAACCAAACAGAACGCTGGGGCTGAAAAAAAGATGATTCTCATTAAGTGTTAAAAAATATTTTCACTACAATAATTGATCTAGAATCATCATTGGGGGCCTTTGTAATGCAACAAAATATGTTCCAAAGTTTTGACCAAAAAATGTAACGCAAACGGATATCTTAACAACTGCTTATTGAAATAGTTTACTGGTATGTTTAGCTCTGCCATTTGAAGTATCGGATGAGCTGCAAAAAATAGTTGTAGTATGTAATTGCAATGGAATGTGCACACAAACGTCGAACAACTAAGGGGAAGTCGTAATGCTGCATAGAAAACTTGAAAAATAGGAAGTTGATCAGAAAAAAAGTGCTGTGGAAATGAATTCATGTATTTTTTCCTGGTTTTGATGTAGGCACCATATTGGACAACATATTGTTCCATAGCAAATATGACAAAATTGGAATAACAGAGATGATAACAACATATGGATATGAACAAATATGATTGGTTTTAGTAAGAAATAATGTTTAAAAAAATGTTCAAAACTTCTTTGAAATTTGGAGAATATAATTAGACAACTCGACTGTTCTTCAAAATATGAAGACAGTTGAAATGAAATGTAAAAATGTAGAGCATAATAAACTTTATAATATTATTCATTTTATTCAATAAATATAGCTTATTTATAATTTCTGAAATAGTCATTTAGAATACGGCGGGAATGCATATTGTGTGCTAAGCTACTAGACTATATAATTCTAAGATACTTGGCATTTACCGTTAAATTCTCTGACTTATATTGAATCCGTAGGATCGATGGACTAATGTTACCCTCTAGGGACAATGTCACCCCGAACGACGGTACATTTAAATTTGAAACAATTGTTAGTGCTTTTTAGAGCGATAAATATCAGCTGTCCCGGCAGACGTTGTACTGTCATTTTGGTTGTGATTGTTTGACAACTGTTGTGGGCTCATTTTGGCACCGCACTCTAGATTGGTCTTATTGCGATCGTTTTGAATTTCTTCCCCGCTAATAAGACTCAGTAATTTTACAATTGTTCTTATTTTAAGTTGTTTTTTTTTTTCATAACGTTTTGTACATATAAACACAGCCATCCCGAATACGAACTGAACCGGGCAAGAGTCATGCCGATCGGTTCATCCATTCTTGAGTTTTGTTGCCTCAAAGGGACTTCAAACTCATTTATATATATATATATATATATATATATATATATATATATATATATATATATATATATATATATATATATATATATATATATATATATAGATTTAATTTTTTTCTGTACTTTGTATTACAAATATGGAACTTGAGTGAGAAACAATATCTATCTTTTGTAATTATGAATTAAAAATATATTCGGAGAAGTTGTAGATATGACTTTTCCAAAGACCCACAAGCTTCAAGGGCCTTCTCAGTACGTATTAAGCTGTAGTCATATTTTTTTAAAGCTTTGAATATATTCAAAAAAATATTATTAATTAATTGTTAAGTTAAAATAACATAGAGCACCCACGTGACCAATGATCTCTTACCACAAACTTGTACTGGCTGATATCAGAATCACTGAATGTGAATGTGTAAGCCAAATTCTTACAAATTATAATTACCTATCTGAAATATTTAAGAATAAAAATCTTCTATGACACCATTAATAGCTGAATGTACCGTTAACCGGGGTCAAATCGATCAGCGAAATGTAATTGATGGGACCGGATCATAACTTTCGGGGTCACAATGTCCCGGTCCTCATGCAGGGATGGGAACATTCAATTGCAAAGAGTTACACTCACTTGCTGTAGCTGAGAAAACAGGAAGTGAATAGAACACTTTGCAAGTGATTGTTCCCATCCTTGTCCCCATGGGGGTTGTAAATGCTAAATAACATTTAAAAGTTTGGATGCCTTCTTTCCTTGGACCTCGTGACGAATGTAGTTGCATGCTTCGACGTTTTGGGACATAATGGCTTCGGACGTTATGATACAGCGCTGAAATTGATCACTCATTTCATTATTTTCTTTATTTTTTTTTCTCAATTCCATTCCAAGAGCTTGTTATGATCATATAATTCTTTCCTTATCTTGTTCATAGGTGCCTAGATATGAGAGAGTGGACATTTCAATTTTTGGAAAAAATCTAGCTTTGTTGTTTTTTTAAGGATTTTCAAAGTGCATTTTTACTGAACTGAAATTTTTGTTACTAAGCAATCAATTGTCACTAGAATTTTCCGTGTTTACATTTTTATGGAAGCTTGATTGTGAAGTAATGGTACTATTTTGAACGTGAATCAGTTTGAAGAGCATATTTTTTCGATAAAATAATCATTTATTAGAGAGGAACTCGCTTATTTTCAAGGAAATTGCCTACCTTGAGGCGTTCAGGAATTTAAAGAATTAATTTGTTTTTTTACTGTCAAATTCACTAGCAATTTTCTATTCTTACCGTTGTTCTTCTTTTTCCATTGTATACTGATCAATTTCGTTCCAAAGTAGCACCATCATTTTTTTAACAAACATTAACAGTTAACAAAATATTTGAATCTGTCGAACAAAATTTTTATTCGTTTTCTAGGATAACAGATTTAGTTCAATCCTCAGAATGTATAATTAATAGTCATGACCAGCATAGGGTACTGGTTCCCTTATTAAGCATGTGGCTCCCATTTTCATCCTACGAAAAACAAAGGATTGAAGCGCTGTTTGTTTTGTTTCTCATTTTTGTATTTTTTGTTAGAAGTGAGCATCCATGAACGGAATGAATCGGTGCCGTAATCGCTTGTTTTCGAATAGGATGAACATGGGAGCATGAGATTACTGATGGAACACATACCCTATGTGTTTGGAGAAGCATCACACTGTGATACAAAAAAAAATATTTATACTTTTAGGAAGCTCAATTTATGCTCTCAATAGCTAAATAGTAGACTACTAAACACCACTAGCGGTTTTTTAAGTACCTATCTTTGTTAAATATCAAACCAAGATAATCGTTATCGCCACCCACTGTGAAGCTGCAACATGAACTTCACCTTTATTCATATTATTTCACCTACAGATTTTCACTGGAAAGCAATAAAACACCTGTTGCGAGTTAAACCATTACTCTTGAGAATCTCCTCGGGTATTTTTTTCCATTTCAGTTCTATGCATAAAACAGCAATGAATCACACCAACAAATCCCGCGTACGGTAGCATATGCGTGAATGTTAAAAATTATATGTTGTGGTATCTACCCTTTATCGCAACCCCCAACAAATTGTGATTGATGCAAATGTTCATTTTTCTCCATATTCTTCTGCGTAGCCTCATTTATCCGTTCTCACGAAAATGCGCAATAATAAAAAGGATCAGCACCAGTCTTATCATCTCAAACTACACCCGTAAATCGGGGTAATGGAGCGTCACATCAATATAAATTTGCCATCATAAATAATCCATTACCTGATTATCATTGTATAGCAGTCATCAATCTAATTATGACTTCCGCTTATTTCACTCTTCACATAGTCTTACACATCCGATGGTTTTGTTCTGTCTTACAGAGCTCTACTCTTCGCATACATCGTCAAGTTTTTCACCCTCCATATCAGATGGCATGACGACGCCCAACTCGATCACCAACGACGGTGAAGCTGGAGTTTTCCTACCAAACGGGGATCCTACCGGTGCTACCAGCGCTGATGCTTCTGGAGACAAATTCCGCTCGGAGCGACGCAATCGGATTGACAATAACAACAAAATAATTAAAAACAACAATCACACTAATAGTCACAGCAAGAATAATGATGGCACTTATCGGTGTCAGTTTTGTGATAAAACGTTTCCACGCCTTGGCTATCTAAAGAAGCACGAACAGGTGAGTCTATAGTTATTTTGAATTATATTAGGCCGATACAAATATAATTATTAGGGTATGAGTACCCTTCTTCGTGCTATGTCTCTATGTTCATCCTGTTTCAAAAATAGATGATTTAGGCACCGATTGTTTCCGTAATTTTTGGTATCATGCATGCTCACTGCCTACCACAAATACAAAAATAAAAACAAAATAGCGCTAACATCTTTACTTTACTTTCGCATATTATTGAATTTCTTGGACGTCTTCTTTAAATTTAAAGGGAGAAATTGAAAACAACTAGAGAAACAATAAATGACAACTATGAACATCTTAAAATACGCAAACTGTTGAAATAATATATATTTAATTATAAATATGTTATAATTCAATAAAAAAAAGCAATTCTACCGTTGGAAACAATGTTACAAATTGGCAATTGTTGTGGGCTGCATAAAACTAATTTCCCGAAGTAAAATGAAAGTTTTTTTTTTATTCTTCAACCACTTAACCTAATTTACAGCTCTTTTGTCCACTATGACACTGCGAGAGTGATTCCAATTGGCAGCTGCACATACACTTTGTACAGCGCCTTAATGTATGCTATTCTAATTTTACTATATCGAACTGGTTGCCTTTCCGCTGCTGTCACTTTCCTACCCTGTCCATGGTAGAATGATGAGCACGGGGATATTTCCCTTCCAGATCGATTTGGGGGTCCATTACGAGTTGTCGTTAGCCGATATCCAAGTTTCCGGGTCCATTAGAGCATATGCTCAGAAGAGGGTCAGGTGTTAGCCGCTCTCTGGGGGATGAGCAACTGACGAAAAATTGCAAGTGCCGGGGATGAAATTGAACCCCTGACCATCCACTTATGAAGTGAACGTGTGACCACTACGCCACGGACTCCGGCGAAAAATGAAAGTTATGAAAGATGAAAAAATATGCTTTACTGCGTGTAACCTTTTTTTAGAGCCGAAATCAATTTTTGAGTTTGATTGCATACAATTATTAGAGTTCTTATGATCCAAAGTTAGTACTGGGATGCCCTTGAAGTCCACTGAAGCCCATTACAACCCCCTGGCATTCCCTAAAACCACTCGAAACGCCTTGCAACCCCTCAAAACTCGCCTCCTGCAGTCTTCCCTTAAACTCCACTGAAGCCCCCTAACACCCCACAGTGGGAAAAAATGGACCCAAAATCGCAACTTTTAGAAGCCGCTGGTTTGGAAAAGCATCAAATACCTATTTCTATGTAAAAAATTACAAGGAATCGAATGGTGGTGGTCTCGTTTTGTGCAGACCACGGGAAAGGTCCCATTTCGCCCCAATTTGCCCTTTTTTGCACTATTTTAATGCAAAAGATAACAAAGTAGCATAGATAACCCGGGTAGAGGTGAATAACAAACCAATAACTAAAGAATAACATATTTTGTCATTATATCTAAATTTGCAATTCTTTAGTTCTTTATGAATAGCTCAGGATGACACATAAATTACAAAATATGTTATCATTGTAAAACTTGTAATTGACGAGTTATTATTAAATAGTATAATAACATAATAATAACAAATGTTACTATCATACTATCCTGCCACAATATCAAAACAATTACATAATTTATCATCATAATTAAATTTGTTATTATTTTGACATTCTTTTTGCTATTATTTTGTTATTACAATGGCAAAATCCCACAACCCCTTGATGACAACCCCTTGATCAACACAGTTATTCTTTAGTTGTTATGCCATAGCAATTTAGTTATTATTTTTGTTATTTTAACTCTTATTTCAAACAAACTAATAGCAAATTTTGCCATTCAAACATTCCATTTTAATGGTAAAATTTGCCCTTTATTTGCCATTTCGCTCTACCCGGGAAACCTCTGCCGCCGACACATAACCCGGGAAAACGTTAAATACTATAGTAGAGGTTGATCTCAATTGAAATGGAACATTTCCGTGCTGACCAGATCACTATAACGCCCCATTTTGTCCCACACTACTTATTAATTATGAAAAAACTAGTTTTATCCATGGATTTTCAAGCAGTTTCGATGTTTCCATTCAAATCATAGCAATCATGATGCAAATACTCTTAAACAACTGGATAGAGTTGATTTCAACCATGGCAGAGCACGAGTTGTGGCTTACTTTGCCCCACTTCTCCCTTATTTTCATGTTTCGGTGCTAAATTTTACCAAAAAGCATATGAAGATCTCCGCTAACGATCTATAAATCTATAAAAAAAAAGTTCAATATTTCAGCGAAGATGATCCACAATGAGGGTGGAACATTTTCATGTTGCCCATATCACTATAATGTCCCATTTTGCCCCATATTCCTTAAAATCTATTAAAATGAGTTTTTTTAGTTCTCATGATGTATTCAAAGCTTCCATGCAAATCATAGCAATCATGATGCAAATACTCTTTAACAAACTAGATAGAGTTGTTTTTCACCATGGAAGAGCACGAGATGTGACCACTCTAATTTTGATGTTTCGGTGCCAAATATGTCCAGAAAGCATATGAAGATCTCCGCTAATGATCTACATCCATGAAAAACGTTCAATATTTTAGCAAAGATTATCCACCACGAGGGTGGAGCATTTTCAAGTTGCCCATATCACGATAATGTTCCATTTTGCCCCATATTCCTTCAAAACTATGAAAAAATAGTTTTTCCACATATTTTCAAGCTGTTTTCGAAGTTTTCATGCAATAACATGCAATTATGATGCAAATACTCTTAAATGAAACTAGATAGAGTTTATTTTTACCATGGATGAGCAAGGGATGTGACCTATATTGCCCCAATTCATTCTAATTTTCATGTTTCGTTGCCAAATTTGACCAGAAAGCATATGAAGGTCTCCGTTGATGATCTACATCCATTATTATTCAAGCAAAGATTATCCGCAACGAATATGGAACATTTTCATGCTGCCCATATCACAATAATGTCCCATTTTACCCCATATTCCCTAAAAACTGAAAAATTAGTTTTGATAGGTTTTCAAGCTGTTTTCGAAGTTTCCATGCAAATTATGTCAATCACGATTCAAATACTTTTAAGAAATGAGATAAAGTTGATCTCCACCATGTAAAAACACGGAATGTGACCTAATTATTATTTATTTTATTATTTTATTATTGTCCGATACTGTACTTTATCAGTTAGACTGAGGCCTTAGTTCAAATGTGTATTTTACCAATTCTATGAGATAAATAATGATCATATACACTTCTTAAATAACGGTACTTGAGATCGAACCAACAAATGAAAGTCTACTGAAAATATTTGTAATATTTAGAAATTACAGATAATTTGTTCGATACGCGTAATTAAGACCCCTCACACCCTTTAGGTGTACGGCAAAGAAACTTCGCATGCCTACATATAATGTTGGATCAATCTTACCCGTATCCCGTCGGGGCCTTTGGTGAACGTACGGAGGATGTCTGTCTACTGTACTCGATAAAATTGTCCCTCTCTCTCTACCTCACAACAAGAGCAGTTGACATTGCAGACCAACTGGTGGCTGAATTGCGCTTAACACAGGTAAACCAATGATTTACGTGTTTGATTGATTGACTGGTCAATAATTGACGCATCGTTATTGCTGGTTAATAAGTCCTACCTACAACCCATGCTTTTTATTTCATTATTTGTCTTACGGGGTAAAACGCACTATAAATACCTGTTCGATAAATAAGCCGAAGTAGGCGAGCCAATTTTAAGCCTACATATAGGTTGGAAGCTTTACATTTCATTTATTGAGTTTACATTTGCTACTTCGATCGGTCTTCCCAGTAAAAATAACAATTCATGTTTGCGGATCAACAAAACATAAATAATTGTAGAATTATTGTAAAGAATGATATCTTTTTAACCCTCGAGCGATCGCGCTGTTGTATTTTGTACAACACGTTGAAAAAAATCTCGCTCTTTATACTCAGCATTAGCGTGGTGCTGACGGTGGTGGCCAACCGCGTGAGCTACGAAAGGTTAAAGAGGCTTTCAAACGGCTGTTTCACATCGGAAATTTTAGGAATAAAAAAATGTTAATTTTTTAATAATCTTTATTTGCATATAAATCGTTTTTTACATTTATCATCTTAAACTAGGTGTTCTGTATATAGTTACATACTATCATCTTATTGCGACATTTGCACCCATTAAGACTCGACCCAAATTCATTATTATCACAGTCGAATTTCGCACACGACTCGTTTTACAGTCATTTTGAACGGGGACTTGGACTTGAAACGTCAAAAACGCTGTAGGCAAGACAAAGCTTATTATGCCGGGGGCAGCTAGTTTATAATAAAAATATATGTTTCAAGTTCGTGTAGTTATATCAAACTTGGTGTAGCGCAAGCATGTTTTCTCTTTTTATTTTTCACTAAGTTGTGTCATGATTTCTTCTACACAAAAAGTGAATAAGTTTGCCGAATTCTCATTTATTTATGAGAGCACTGAAATGCATTTGAGTACGTCCTGCGTCCTAGTTAAAAATAGCTATTATCTAAAATGCTAGCGCAAAATAAGAACTTTGAAATAACTCTGGTCTAGGGTATTACCATTTCAACACAGCTCACTACAATGGCCGCCTCTATGGCCGACTTTGGCACCTACTCGCGATTCCGAGCGCACAAATATCTACGTAATCAAAACCAGCGCACCTGACCTTCTTATTTTAAGCTTATTACAAGTGAGCAAGAATTATTATTCTGTTGTTTGTAGCTTGCTTCTTGAGATTTGTGGATCTGAAGTTCTAATGCACTGTTGAAGCGGGATTTCATGACGTTTGTCCTTAAGAACAAGCTGGTAGGAAACCCAAGATGACCGCCACAATGGCTGACTTTTGAATCTACTAGCGATTTTAATCGAACAAATCTCTCTCTCTCTCTCTTGTTGGCGTAACGTCCTCACTGGGACAAAGCCTGCTTCTCAGCTTAGTGTTCTATGAGCACTTCCACAGTTATTAACTGAGAGCTTCCTCTGCCAATGACCATTTTGCATGTGTATATCGTGTGGCAGGTACGAAGATACTCTATGCCCAAGGAAGTCAAGGAAATTTCCTTTACGAAAAGATCCTGGACCGACCGGGAATCGAACCCGTCACCCTCAGCATGGTCATGCTGAATACCCGTGCGTTTACGAACAAATCTCATAAAAGTCAAAACCAGCGCACTAGATCTTATTATTTTAAGCTCATGGCAAGTGAGCAAGAACAAAATTCCACCTTTGTTTGTTGCTTACATTTTGAGTTGATGTTTTTGTGCGAAGTTGATTTGGGTTTCAAAGACGTTTGTCCTTAATCAGACCTTTATGAGGTATTCTACATTGAGTACATTGAGTGCCTTTTGCTCTGCGCTCCTCTCCCTGTGTAGTTTAATTCTACACGATATATCGTAACTATCAACGCTTTGGAACACAGACGGCGCGATTGATTTACAAGATTCGCAATCATGGCTATACGCGCTATACGTAACTTCCAATGGTAAAAGAAAAGCATCAAAACAATTATCTGTCTCGAGACATATTCAGGTACATATATGCGACAGGTAACAGGTACGTGAGGTGCTACATAAAAGTGAGCATCAACAGTTGCGGAAAAATAGCAATTTTAATCGACTGACTTAATGGTGCCAATAATTGTTCATTGGTGAAATCAAAGGCGCCCGAAAGGAAACCAACCGCATACTCTACATTTGTACCTATACTCTCTAGTGTAAAAGTGATTCACGTTGAACTGGGTTGAACCATTGTGGCAAGCGGTACTGGACTCTAAAAAACACTGTACAGAGGTGCATTAATGTTATCTGTATCCTCGTTGCATGTTTTTAAATAATTGATGATAATTTATTCATAAGTAGGGACAATGGAAATTCGCGATTTCGCGGAAGCCGCGAAGTCCGCGAAATTGGACTCTAGGCGCGAAATTTGAGAAATACCGCGAAATGCCGCGAAATCTTACAAAATTGAGAAAATACCCTACCGTTTTCCATAAATTCCAAATTTTTAAGCATGAATTCACTGATATTTTTTGACAGTTTAGAGTAATACCAGATTCCGCATTCGGATTCACATATGTCGCTGCTATGTAGATTTGAACTGGATCCTCCTGCGTGATAGCCTGCCGACTTACCGCTGCGCTGCTGAAGACACTTGACAAAGTCAAGCTAACTTCACTACTGTACAAATGTGCAAAACTAGCTGCTTACAGAAAATCGATTCAAGTCAGACTTTACCTGCTGACCACTCAATCCCAGCTGTAGTACTGTGGTAGAGCGTAGAGCTCTCACGCAGCGACTGTCGGTTCAAATCCGATGGGTGGCATTTTTTTTTTGGCTCAAGCCTAGTATTCATTGATTTGATAAATTCATATTTGTCTTTTATTCGTGTACGCTTAAACAGTTGTTTTCTGTAAAAGAAATAAATTTAATCTTCATTGAAACACAATGCTACTGAACTGAACTTCTATGAACTTGAAAGTTCCGACAAAGTTCCGACATAGCATCTTAAGCAGCTCTTAAGTTCCACGAAGTTCAGATAAAGTTCCGAATGGAACTTTCTGGCTGCTTAAGAGGCTAACAATTAGCCTTGCCGGAACTTGTGACCGAAGTTCCAGCAAGGCTCATCGTTAGCCTCTTAAGCAACCAGAAAGTTCCGTTTGGAACTTTATCTGAACTTGGCGGAACTTGAAAGTGCATTTTGTCATGGGAAGCGGAACTTTTGGTTACTTGGGATGTATCTGTATAATGTGTTTTTCACAAGTCAAATAAGCGCTTTCATTTCATCATACTTCGACTCAGAGCACATGATGGAAAACAGGTGTTTTATACTGAACAACAGCTGAAGTTATCTGTTGCTCAGTCGTTAACCATAATGTATGTGCTAATTCACCACTGCTGAATAGGAATCGAAGTCTGATCATTATTAAACCACGGGAAGTTTATGTTTTGATTTGAGCGCTGCAATTCATCATCTCTAGGATGGCGCAGATAGGAATGCATGCGGCTGGCAATCGACGGGTCTCGAGTTCGAATCTGGATTTAGGTAAATTTATGTGTAGTTATTATTTCACAATATTTGTTCACAGCATTAAGTTCCAATCATAAACTGTCGTGGAAATTGAAAAATTTTGCATTTTATTTATTTTAAATAATTTTTGCTAAAGCTGAATACCAGCTTTACTATATAGTTGTAAAACGATTTTCCAACAAACAGTTCAGTTGGTACACAACACTATGCTTTATAGTTTCTCCAAATTTGTGTGAACAAAACCCGAACAAAGATTGTGCCTGAAAATTATCCAAATGTTATTCAGCATCATGCTGAATCGATTCGTCGTAAAGGTGCTTGTAAAATGAGTGATTGTTAGTTGGGTAGTAGAAAAGAAAAAAATCTCAAGGATAAAATATTTAATTTCCAAACACAATAGAAATTGCTGTATCGATAATAAAAGATATTTCTCAATTGGTAAGAGTAATTTTTACTGGAATATTTGATCAAGAACCACCATTACGGGCCTTCTCAAAACAAAAATTTTTGTTTCAAGTTTCTC
The DNA here is from genome assembly GCF_035046485.1 of Aedes albopictus. Lineage (NCBI taxonomy): Eukaryota > Metazoa > Arthropoda > Insecta > Diptera > Culicidae > Aedes > Aedes albopictus. The sequence goes on from NC_085138.1 coordinate 450,009,020, forward strand.
AACAACACCAGTAGCAACAAACGTTAAGCAAACGAATGTCTTAATTACTGCTTAATGCATTCGTTTTTATGGTATGACAAGCTTTGCCATCTGAAGGATCGAATGAGCTGAAAAAATAAGTTTGTTTAAATTAAATGCGTTCAGGAAAGCTAAGAAACTGTGTGGTAGTTCTTATGTTCCGTAGAAAACCTTAAAAAATGAGAAACTTGATCTCCGAAAAAATGTTGTGGAAATGCCTTTATCGATTTTTCCCAAATTTTGATCAAGGCATTCTTTAGACAACTTGTTGAGAAAGCGAATGTCATAAAAATTTAGATAATTTTTGGTATTTAGTGATAAATAATGTGGAAATCATTAAAAAACACCTTTGTGCAAATGCAAATTTGAAAAATTTAGTTATTTGTTTAAGAACTCGACTGTTCTTTAAAATACCAAGACAATTGAAAGGAAATATAAAAATATGGAGTACAATATGCTATACTCTGAAAGAAGTAGGTAAAAATCATTATAGCAGTTCATTTAATTTACTAAACAAAGTGTATTTATAATTTCTGAAACAGTCTATACATATGTCGAATCGGCAACGCTGTTTGTTTTGTTCACAACACCTGCCAACAGTTTGTAAGCAAAGTTCCACCACAGAGCAGGAGCACTGCCTCTCTGTGGTGCGCCAATAAAACGTGATTAGTCTAAAGGTAGTTCGTTACTTCGTCGCCCTGTCCCCGGGGGAATCAAACACAACATAGGACCCTAACTTACCGCTGGACGAAACGTTGTTGTGATTCAAATTGTTGTATTTTGTTGCTAATTTTGGTCAAAATGTTTTTCAAGACGTTTTTTTTTTAAATGAAAGAATAGCAACGTACCTAATCAAAGGAATCAAAAATGCAATAAGTGTAGAATTAGCATTTAAGTTAAAATACAAATTAATAAAAACAAAAAAAAAAACAAAAATGCAATGCAAATTGTTGCGCAACCAATATCGGCAGATGTGAAGCAAAAGCAGTAACAATGGTAGTTTTGCTGAGAAAAGCAGTGACAAAAATATGTTCATGAACATGAGCTCTTGAAATCAGAATCAATTACTTGATGATTAACCTGGGCTTGTTAGGGGAATATCTGTAAATAAAAAGAAAATTGGGTTAAGTACGGTTTCTTTGAATTCCACTAAGTATTTGCATCCTTTGACAGATACGTATTTCGACCTCAACTGTAAGGTCGTCTTCAGTGTCTTGTACTTGACTCAATTACTTGCTTGTTACTAAATTTACATGTGCGTCAATTTTTATGTAATAAAAATATTTAATTATAATTTATTTAGTTTCGATTGCAATACCTTTCAAACGACGGCTTCCTACAAACGATTAAACATGTTCATTTGGCCACAATGGGCCACCTCTCTATTTGTAGGATTTCTACCAAAAACTAGACAAAATTTCACGTTAGATCCGGGATACGGCATCGTTTTCTGATGTTTGCTACTGTTATTGTTGAATCGTCTACATGACGGTCCGTGTATGGTGTTGATTTATTAGAGTAAACAAATACTGTATCTTCTTAATACGAAATTTTCTCCAAAATTTCATAAAAGTCAATATTTTTGCATGTTGTAAAAACTTTATGATTTTGTGATTGGATTCCAAAAGAACCCTAAAATAGGGTATGTGTGCCATCAGTAATCTCACGCTCCCATATTCATCCTATTGGAGAACAAGTGATTACGGCACCGATTGATTCCGTTCTTTTTGTTTTCATGGGTGCTCACTTCTAACAAAAAATACAAAAATAAGAAACAAAACAAACAGCGCTTCAATCCTTTGTTTTTCGTAGGATGAAAATGGGAACCACATGCTTAATAAGGGAACTAATACCCTATAATGGTTATTTATGCCCCAAAACACCTACAATATTGTCACATAATTCAAATCTTCCTCAGTTTTACATCGAGCTCACGAGGAAAGCTCATAGAATCATAACAATAAACACTAGTAAAGTACCACACAAAACCTCAACTTTGAAAAAAACCTACAAGACTCAATTTTTTACCAAATGACTTGAAAATTTGGGTTTTTTTAGCTAAAGTATTTATTATGAAAGAAAAATATTTAAAAAAATAAATAAAAAATAGTCAGCGAAGTGTTACCATTTTCATCCTATCCCATGTTTTGTTAGGAGTGAGCATGCATAATAACAAATACATAGAATGACAACAATCGGCACTTAAATCGACAGTTTTTGAACTTGGATGAACAAGGGGGCTTAGGCTGAAGAAGAGTACTTAAACCATAGATAGAGTTAGAGTTTCTAAAAAACAAAACGAAGAGAAGAAACTAGTCAACGAGCAAACTATGCGTCTGAAGATGGTTGAAATGTGATTAGGCCGGAACGTCAAAACCGGTATTGGTCACCGAAAAATATATATACTAGTCAACGGTTATTAAATCCAACAAGTGGGGGCAAATTATGCGTTTGATATAATACCTATATTATCCGATGTGATCAAATAAATCCGATATCTCTAATTGCTATATAAGCTATAATTGATATCGATATTCTACAGAACCGATATCGATATCACAGTCCTATTGGAGTTCAAGAAATAAAAAATAAAATGCTCACAAGTCTGTCGGAAACCCAACAACGAATGTTTTATCTTCACAGTTGGAACGGACTTTCCTAAGAATTTGCGAGCCATTGACAACATAGTTGAACCACGTTTTCTCCCCTCGTTTGAGAGCAAAGGTTTTGAACTCTTTCCTTGTTCCTTTATTATTTCGGTGAGACGTTGTTACCGGAATCATACAGAACCAAACGAAACGGTCACTTGTATAGGAAACTCTATCGGTCTACACTGACAATGGTTCTCTCCCTTTCTACCATGATACTTTCGAAGAAAGCAGCATACGCCAAGGGACTATTTAAATGACAGCATCTTAGTAGTTTAAGAAATGATTTCCCCCTACCTAGGTTTTGGAAGTAGGGTATTGTTTGTGCAAGTTCAAAAAACAAAACGCTCTGCCCACCTTCCGTGATTAGCGCTGTTTCCATTATTGTTCGGACTAGTTTTTATTTATTGCTCTGTTCTGTGTAAAACACGACATGCTTTTGCGAGCTTGTCTCCATGGAGCATCTCTTGTCGGCAAAACTTGTTCTTGTTTTCCCAGAAGTTATGTCCCTCCGTGTGCCGTGCGTTTGTAAGATTCATTCACGTTATGATCAGTTCATTTGCGAGCGCGTTAAAACAGATTTATGAACATTGAGCGCTTCCATATTGCGCATCACACAAGTCATAATTGCAATTATCCCAAATCGGGAAGGCTAGCCGGCTTTGGTATCGGTTTCTGGTGCTTGCATGTTCGATAGTGAGACAATACAAATTTCCCGCATGCCTGTGTGGTTTACCCGATGCGCTGAATGAATTCCGAAAGACTATACTGCAGGTATAACGGTTGTGACAACCCCTACTTTAAATAGACATAATTAAGTTATCAGACTAGACACGAACAAGTTTCTAAGCTTACATTTGAAATGATTGCGAACTATGGATAACATGACTAGGTTAAGGTGTTTAGCAGCATTTTACTGTTGTAAATAGTGGTTTCGTTAAAAATATGCGGAAAACCGAATGGAAACGGTCATTTTACAAAATACAGTAGGTTGATACATAGAAGCAAACTTTCTCGAAATTACATCGACCAAAATTTGAGGTTTCTACAGCCTTTTGTCGAACTTGGAGGAAAAAGTCTACAAAAAAAAGTCTAGCATTTATTAGCAAATATAAGGAGGAAGTTATCCTAGGAGAATCACGTCAAACATCTTTCTGTTTTTACAGGATTTTTTCGAAAGATCCATTAGAACTTTCAAAGCAATGTTGTCTGAAGTTTTAAAATTAAATTGATTGTAAATGGTCAGCACCAAGTCTGACAAATTAAAAAAAACCCTCAGGCTGTTCTGAATGATTTCTAAGCAATTATTTTCCAAGTAGGAACAGTTGAGGGGGTTAAAAGCAAAGGGGTGTAAGTAACAAAAACCCACTTAAGAGTAAATGAGGTTTAAAGTTTTTCAGCAATTTGCCATTCCAAACACGAAGTCATATTGAACCGTGTGTAAAGTGTACGCATATCGCCTCCACTTTAGCATCCTATTCGACATCATATGCGTCGTGTGTTTGGCTGGGTAGAAATTTCTGCAAGGATTCATCCAAGAGATCTTCTAGCACCAGATAGAGATATCCTTACTGACAATGCTTAAGCAATGTCAGTAAGTATTCCCGAAAATGGAACCCAAGGAAGAATTTTCGGAGGAATTCAGCAGGCATGCCTAGAGAAATATATTTATCTAAAGGATTACTTCAGAAATTGCTCCTATAATTCCTCTAGGGATTTATTCAAGGATTCTTCTGGGAGTCGTGCTGGAAAAAAAAATCTTGCTGGGAGGGGGCCGGATCACAACGTCCGAGGGCGAGGCCATACTGTCCCGGACGTATTGATGCGTCGTAATATCCTATGTGCCTCCTTTCCTTGGACTCTGTGGCATATCTGCATGTTCGGACGTTATGCCACGAAAAAACGCGCCATAAAGTCCTGGGACATTTTGGCCTCGGACGTTATGATACTGCGCCTGCTGGTAGTCCTTCAGGAACTCCTACCAGAATTTATCCAGACATTCTTGATGAGATTTCTCAAGCATTTCCAGCTGATATTCCTGCAGTTATTGCTTTTAAGTCCACAAGAAATTCCTGGAGGGTTTCCAACAAAAATAGTTTGAGGAATCCCAGCAAGACTTCTTGGGGAAATTTTGATGATCGCTATCGTCAGATAAAAAACTTCGTTACGACCGCTACGCTGTCGTTGAGATCTATGATGATCTTTGTCTTCAGATAAAGAGCTATGTATAAAGAAAATCCGAGGTTGGTAAGAATACGAGGAATTTGTAGCGTTGCAAGAGGAACTCTGAAGGAAACCCTGAAAAAACTCTCTGGATGAATTTCCGGAAGCATCCATAGAAAAGTTACAGCAGGAATTGCTGGATAAATCTCAGGTAATCTCAGAAGAATACTTGGAAAATTCCAAGAGGAATTTCTGGAGGAAGCCTTGAATAAAAATCTATGAAAGAACCACGTAAGGAATTTCTTGAGTAAACCCAGCAGGCATTTTTGGAAAAATTCCAAAAGGAATTTGTGGAGGAATCGTTTGAAAAATACCTGAAGAAATCAGAAAAGGAACTTCTCCAGAAATCCTATTGGACATTCCTAGGGGACTTCCTGAAGGACTTTTTGGTGTAAACCCTCGAGAAATAGTGTGACTCTTGGAGAAATTCAAATCTTTCGAAAAATACTCTCGGAATTCCTCCACAAATGTCTGATAGGATATATCTAGATATTATTGCTGAGATCGCTGTAGACGTTTCTCCAAATGTTGCTATTCATATCCTACCTGTGATTCCTCCAAGGATCCCTATTTAAATTCGTCATGTGATTTCTTCAGAGATGTCTCTAAGGGTTTCTTTAGGAATTCTCTTTGAATTCCAGCTAAAAATCCTGCTAAGGTTGTTTCAGATTTCTCCAAAAATTCTAACCAGGATTTGTCAGACAATTTCAACTCATATTTATTTAGTAATTGCTCTTAGGAGTACTCAAAGTTTCCTTGAAGGATTTCCAGCAGTAATTGGAAAATTGGTCAAATTTTAACTTTTTCAGCTCAATGCACTACTTTCACGTGAATATGCCTAATCTGAATGAACTGCGTCAAAATTTTCCGAATATCATTGATTTTGAAAGGCTTCGTCAAAACTTTTACATTGATTTCGTCTAATTTGCATCACAAATAGCAAAATCCGAAATACTCTTGGGTGCTGTGGTGTAGGATGTGAAAGTATATACTTTCATTTCACAAAATTTTGTCGTTTATTAAGGGTTTTATATTTTTTCACAGTTCACGGTTAACTAGAAATAGGGTATTTTAGCCAATAGTCGACCCTGAACCAGTAGTCAGAACCGTAGCGTGCGGTTGGCCAGGTTGGCCCCCGTCAAGGGCGCCAGCTTCAGAGGGGCGCCGAAAAGGCTTAAAGCTAGAAGGAAACAGGATGATGCTGTTGTTTTCTTGAATGTTATCTATTAAAGACCGGTCCAGAAAGTATGGACGCATTAAAAAAATACTGGTATTTCAAAACTATTGATGACTAGTTTTTTTTGAAAGCTACATCCTGTTGGTCAACCTATTTTCTCAGCATTTGTTTATCAGTTTTTGCGATTCCTTCAATTTGTTTCAAAATACATGAGCTTTTAGCGAAACATCATCGAAAAAATGGGCACAAACGATGTACAGAGTTTGAAAGGTCACTTAGGAAATGAGCAAAATATGGTGGGAGTAAGTGAGAAAGTCGTGCAAGCAGCAATCAGCAACCATAGTGTGGATACCACGTTTAAGCATAGGCGAAAATTGGATGAATAATAAAGATCCTGCTAATCCTCGTTTGGATAAACAAACAATGAAGGTGCTTGAGCACAAGAAAAAACCTTCTAACTTACACAGAGCGGGGTATGTCCAAAAAAGTTATCATTTCGAATTCCAATGTTCATCGTGGCAAAGAACGTTTAAATTTTCGATCTCATAGCAAGCAGAAACAGCCAAAACGAAACCCGAAACAAGAACCATCGATTAGACCCAAACAATTGAAGACTAGGTGCGTCCATACTTTCTGGGGCAGTCTTTATATTCAATTATTCCTAGTATATAAGATTGATCATGTGTTTTACGTCCTTCCGTATTCTCAAAACAAAATAAATTTCTCTAGACGTTTTTAAGAATTTGCTTTTTTGTTTTGAGAAGCTATTTAAGTTTTGTAAATAGCAAAATAAAATCAATAAGCTTTCGAAAGACTAGTGAATGTTTCTTTTTGAAAATTCCTAATGCTCTTCAAGTTCATCCAATTTCCATTTCCAGTAAATGTTTCTTTGGGCTTAAACTTTTAAACTAGCAAATCTATCAGAAATCGTCCAAATTGTTTTAACCCAAAAAACTACCAGTGAGTTTTTTTTTTTTAATTTTTGTTTCCCCAAAACAAATTTAATATTCTAGGAATTCCTTCATAAATTCCACCAGGTATTTGTTTGGATTTTTTTCCTACAGAAAATCTTTCAAAAAATATATCAGAAATTTATCTTTCAGAAACTCCTTCAGGGATTGTTTAAAACAAATTTCAAATCATAAATTCTTCTGAAGATTTTTCTTGAAATAGTTCGAAGAAGTTTCTAAATTCCTTTAGAAATTCGTTCAGGGAGGCTTTCAGGAAGTTATCTAGAAGTTTATTCAGAAATTACCCAAAGGACTCTTCCCGATATTTTTCCAAGGATTTTATTAAATAATTTTCCATAATTTTTTCGAAGTTCCAAAATTTTTTTGGAATTAGTATAGTGATTCCTGCAAAAATATCTTTAAGGATTAAATGCCTGGAAACCCTTCAATAGATTTTGTCAGTAATTCCTCCATGGATTCCTATGGAAAATACTACATAGATTCCGTTAGAAATCCCAAGAATTCTTTATGAAAATTCTTCCAGTCTTCCATGGAATTCTTTAGAAATTCGATCAAAGTTTCCTTCAGAAAGTCATTTATAGATTCCTTTGTAAAAAAATCTATCACATCGATCAGAAAAACTTCCATTGATACCTACCGAAATTATTCCATGATCACTAGGGATTGCTCCATATATTTCTGGTAGAATTCCGGTAGAAACCCTCCCATGAATTTCCTTATTAACTACTCCAGAAAATTATAAATTTGGAATTCATTCAGGAATTTCTCCAGATGTTTCGTTGGAAAATCTGCCATTGATTCCATCCAAAATTTTTCTTTAGGTTTATTTTGGAAGCCTTCCGTGGATTCTTTCAGAACTTCTTCCTGGGATTTCTTCATTAAATCTTCTAGTGATTTTTTTCTTTAAATTCCCCAAAAAAATCCTCAAGAAACCTTTTTAGGGATTCTTTCCAAGTTTTTTTTTCAGAAATTCTTCCAAAAATGATTCTCTACAAATTCTAACATTTTATCAAGTATTTCTTCACAAACAGCTCCTGCAATTAATTCAAGAATTAGTACATTAATTCCATTTGAAATTATTGCAGGAATTTCTCCCGGATGTTCATTAAGTATTCCTCCGGAAATTTCTGCAGGAATTCCTCCAGAGATTCTAGCATTATTTATTCCTGTGATTCCAAGCGGGAATTCTTCCAGAGATTTCAGCAAATACTGATGTAGAGATTTCTTTAGAAATTCCTCCTGGTATTCAACCATGTCCATAGTTTGTCTAATAATTACTTAACATTTTTTCACAGATCCTTTGAGAAATATTTTGAATAAACTTCAGAACACATCTTTGGTGAAGTTATTGGAAAATTTTAGTGGAGCCTATTAAACTAATCGCCGAAAATTTATAATAAAGAAAAATCAAAAAATCAAAAAATCAAAAAATAAATTTAAAAAAATACTGTAAAATTTGCTGAAGAAAATTATGCATCATTTATGCTATAAATCTGTAATGTGAGTACTCGTATAAAATAAACTTCGGATAACTTTTAGGTGACTCCCATTGAAATTCCAAAAAAAAAATACACGATTGAAAAACATTATAAGAAAACAGATAAAAACGAGGGAAGTTGCACTAAGTGCAACTTTTGGAGAAACTTTGAAAAAAAATGAATAATTACAAACTTAGCAGAGTAATAATATCATGGGGCGCCAACCTGGACACTTGCCAAGGGCGCCATGGGACAACGCTACGGCCCTTCCAGGAGTGGACGTTTTGCTAAACGTTCCTGCTCAAATCCAAAGAATTGTGAGATAGGGGAACTTGCGTATTTTCGGTAGTTTTGTTCTCCTTGTCATTGGAGGGTTTTTTGAAACCTGTTGAACTCAGAGTTGGCCTCAAATCTTTCCCAACCAAGCTAAGTTACGGTGACAAAGGGTATTATCAGCAGGCTTGTTCTCTTCGTCATGGGGGGTTTTTGTGGGCCAAACTGCTTGAAATTTGGGCATATAACTCAGCTTGATAAAAACCCCCCCATGACGAAGAGAACAAAACTGCCGAAAATACGTAAGTTCCCCCATATGCCAAAATTTCAGGCAATTAGACCCACAAAAAACCTGCCATAACGAAGAGAACAAACCTGCCGATAGTACCCTTCGTCAACCTACATCATCCAAAAGTTTTCCAGATGAAAAAACCACCTCTCCCCACTCCCCCAGAGGTTCTTGGCGGCGCAGCCTCAACAAGAAACAAATTTGACCTGGCCATAGGTCAAGGAGATGACAGGCAATCGCTTAGGATAGAGATCTTTCAATTTGGCCCTCTGCACCACACAGGACTTAATATATTTTCATTTTCATTTCGTCAACCGACGTAGACTAGTACATTATACATATACATATTTTTTTTCTTATTTATTAGTAATAGAATTATGAAATACATTGAAAAATATATTTAAAAAAAATTAAATTTAGTAGTGTTTTGTTTTTTAAGTGTTCCTATTTCTAATGGTTTTAAATTATGTTTTCAAATTTTGCCTAGACATGGTAAAGTCAATCGTTTCGCAATGTTTATTATAAGCAACCATCATGCGATTTATAGGCCCAAATTTGGCGTAGTTTGTTCGATGGTGGTTACTTGTGAAAATATTTCGACTTCTTAATTGCCGAGTAGGTATATAAAAATTTAGTTTTGATAAGATTTTAGGCGAGTCTATACGATGCGAAACGATATCGTTTACGAATGAAATCATTGCGATTTCACGCCACTCTTGCAGAGTCTGTATGTCAATAAGCATGCAGCGTGCTTTGTAAGACGGAAGTGGAAATGATGTCCAGCCTAATTTACGAAGAGCAAAAAGTAGAAATTGTTTTTGCACTGATTCTAATCTTTCTTCGTGCGTGGTTGAAAAGGGAGACCATACAGTGCTGCAGTATTCTAAAATAGATCTAACATAGGCAATATAAAGTGTTTTAATTGTATATGCGTCATGAAAGTTATAGCAGAAGCGCTTAAACACATACCAATACTATTGTTTATAACGTATTGATATTGCAATGTATCATCTAGAACTTCACGAGGAATTTGGAAGGGAATAAAGTATGTTTATTTTTCGAGAATCGGAGAAAAAAGATGTTTCAGTTATCTTTCAAGTAATAAAATTATCAATTTTTTTTTCATCTTCTTATTGGAAGTTTACATATGATTTTTCTATTTTTTTTCCTCTGATCTTTCATGAGCTATCCAAAGAATCTGTTATAAATATATTTAAACAAATAGCCACACTTACAAATTTCCCAAGGAACAAATTTCTGTAGGAACTTTTGACTCATATTTACGAAAATTTATAACAATAATCTATCGCCGAATCTCGCTAGAAATCCGCTGAAAATTCGCCGTCCAAAAATTTCCAAAAATTGTAAGTCAATGTCAATATCATAACGGCGTAAAAAAACACGCATCGGAAAATATATAGGGGATTCACCAAAAAGATTAAATGACTGCGTAAATCATGACTATCTGATTATTGAAAGGTTTCATGAAATTGCGAATGTGATATAATCAAGGATTGCCTTGGTGATCGCGACGTTTAATCAGGATAATATTTAAATAGTCTACGGTTTCCGCAGTTTAGTGAATCTTTTACCATTTTTAACAAGCTTCAAATTGCATCTTTTTTTTTTTTTGAAGAAGATCACCGTGCTGACATTTATTGCCAAAATGAGCACCGCGAGGCAAAACCCCTACACTACACATACTGCTGTAATTCTGCAAAGTGACGTTAGCGACATTAAACATGGTGGCACATTTTTGGTTATTGCGCATCAAATGCCTGGTGTGAAAAATTAACCTAAGTTAAAATTCACGAATAAAAAAAAATTTAAAAAAAATCAAATGCCTGGTTGTTCTTCAAGTTTCCTTCTATGGATGCCAGATTACGATTAGATCTTGCATTCTAATATAGCGAAAATACCACAGTGTTATAATTTCACCAGATTAATACCAAAAGACGTCGAAATTTGAATTGTCGCTTACGTCATTTTGCAGAATTACGGCAGTATAGGATAATATGATCAAAATTTAAAATGATTATGTTATTGTAAATATGCCCCGCACTTTTTTAGGTTAGGGTTAAAAGCGAAGAGGTGCAAGTGACAAAAAGCCACTTTCGAGTAAATGAGGTTTAAAGCTTTTCACCAATTTTTCATCCAATACAAAATGTTTGAGTTTCAACCCAATTTTCGACGACTTATTGCACGGTTCGAACACTTTATTTTGATCCATCCTGCGTGACACGTATCGACCTAATTAGTTTCACCGGAAAACCATGTTTTAAAATTATCTGTCAAAGCGCTTTTCCTCTTTAGTGAACCTTGCGCTGCTTAAAAATCAATTAATTTTTCTGAGCATCGTAAAAGTAATCCTTAAAAAAAGTCAATATAAGCTTGAAATCTGAAGATTTTTTTTAAATGCTCATTTCAAACTCGAAAAAATCTGGGCCCATCAATACCCTATGATGTGGCTAGAGTTGCTATATTTTACCACACATTGAGGATATATTGCTGTTTGAAGATTACTTAACATTTACCACTCTCACCTTATTGATAATGATAATAATTTCGGAATGTTTCGTTTGATCCATAACTTTTAATTCTGAAACTGAATTTTTAATACTCTACTTTTTTACACTTCACCTTGAGTGTAAAGAAAGATCATAAAAATAAGATAACGTGTCGTGTAGATGATGACATTCTTTAGCACTTATTTTACTGTCAAAAAGAATTTTGATTTGTGAACTGAACGAGTCCCGCAGCCAGAGCGGAAGCTTCACAACCCGTAAAATACAAAGGGAATAATGTATCATGATGCCACCACGATGATTTTTGAATCGAGGATCGATCAAAACTATTTCACCCATGTGATCAGAATTTTATTTTTTTTGTGCCATACAAAACTGTGTTTAATAATTTTTATATCCATTTGTCGTCAAAGTGTGACGAAGCAGTAGAGAATCCCAAGCCAGGAGGTAGGTACGCACATATTGTGAAGGAGCGCTTAAAAATTGCCGTTCGATTCCAACACAGTTTTTGCTACCATGACGCAATTTTATTTATGGTGGCGTTCCTTTGCGCCGCCTTTGTTTTACGGAATTCCACTGGGGGCTCTTTTTGGTTCGAGTATGCAACGCTTGGTTTCGATAGCCATTCCGCATGAGATTCGCGACTTGATTTATTTAATATGCAACTTCGTTGACTTCCTTTTCTTCAACTATACAAACAGTTTCATTTTCAACTCATCTTTTTGAATCTTTTCTTGCCCACAGAGCCATACCGAACATATGCCGTTCAAGTGCGAATATTGTGCTCGTTTGTTCAAACACAAGAGGTCAAGAGATCGTCATACCAAGCTGCATACGGGAGATCGGCGATACCGGTGTCCTCATTGTGAAGCGGCATTTTCTAGAAGGTAAGTGCATTGCATGTGATCGGAATACTTTGCACTCACACAATAAATAAAATATTCTTACAGTGATCATTTGAAAATTCATATGAAAACTCACGACAACCAGAAGCCATTTCAGTGCACAATTTGTAATCGAGGCTACAACACTGCAGCTGCTCTAACAAGTCACATGCAGAACCACAAAAAGCAAATAGCTTTAACAGGAAGTCCAAATCTAACGTACAGCCCACGGTCGACTAGCTCTTTGTCGAGTAGTGCTTCCAACCCAAAACGGAAATTTTCTCCCTACGAACAGAATTTAATGATGGTTAACCGATCCAAATTGCTAAAGTCCGGAGAGTTAACCTGTATGTATTGTACTCAAAATGACTTTTCAAATATCGAACAACTGGGTGCCCATGTTCAGACTATGCACAGCAATATACTGCTGAATGAAAACAACTTCCATCGACATAGTTCACCTGATTCAATTATACCGTTTTCACCAGTGTCCTGTGAGTTTTGTACAATGAAATTTCCTACAGTTCCACTTATGCTAAATCACCTAAAAACAAGTCATTTAGACAAAATAAATAACACTAGTAACTACCTAGAACAGCTTAATAAAAATCTCATGAGCACCTATACTTCATTCTACGGGGCAAAGTTGTTTGAAAAAGAGGAGCAATCCGAAGTAAAAAGTGAACGATCATCAAGCGAAAAAAGTATTAAAGATGAAAATGGGAATGATGAAACACCCATCGCAGTGGAAACAAAATCCATCAAACAGGAGAAAAGAGATGAAAATGATAACTCACAAGACGCTCTTGAACAACTTGCCCCAACAGACTTAAGCCAGCCACGGTTAAAGAAGCTAAAATCGGAAAACGAGAACCATTCGGCCCCAAACCAGAATTCCGGAAAAAATCAGGAACACAGCTCAAATTTCGTACCGGGTTCAGTATTGCCAAATCCACCGGGAGCTTACCTTTGCAATCAATGTAGTGCAGCGCTACCCGATTTTGAATCTTTTCGCACCCATCTCAAAGCACATCTCGAACAAGGTGCAGCAACATCGTCATTCGTTTGTCAGCAATGTGGTATCACATTGGGAGACCAGCAAGATTACGAAAAGCACGTGACTGGACACTATATCGTTACCAGCACTGAGTATGTTTGCGATCCAAACTGTTCCAAAGCATTCTCGAAAACCGAAGAATTGCATAAGCATTTATACGATTCCCATACTCAAGTGATATACAAATGCGTTCTTTGCAAAGAAACTTTCGATAGTAAAGTTACCATTCAGGTTCACTTCGCCGTCGCACACTCCAATGAAGTGAAGCTCTACAGATGTTCAGCTTGCGCGGAAGTATTTCGTTCGGAGCGAGAATTCAGGTAAGCATTCACATGAAGACTATTTAATACAAAATAGTAAATAAATTTTATGATTTTTTTGTTAACAGGAGTCACATTCGTTCAAGACATATTACCCCTGGTGCTGTACAATGCGTGTTTTGTCGAGTAGTGTGTTCATCAGAACTAGAAATGCAGTTTCATTTAGCTGCACATGCCAGAAAGTTTAAGTATGAATAACATAAACAAAATCATTACAAATTAATTCAACTTTTTCATTTTCTCTTTGTTAATGCTTAGGTGTCCCGCATGTCCAGAATCGTTTCACGTTGAATTTTTACTAGACAGGCACATGCAAACCCATCACAGCCAGAAAGAAATTTCCAACGCAGCAGCATTAACACCGAGTCCGGTACATGGCACTGTCAACACCAATAATCTTGACTACTTACAGTTACAAGGACAAATGGCTGCGGCAGCAGCTGGCTGGCAAAACTTGTATGCAGCAAATAAATTGTATAATCCTTTGCATGTTGATACTCTGAATCCTATGAAAAATCCTAGTTTTCTGCACGGATTCTACGACAGTATAAGCAAATCACACGCGCAACGATATCTAGAACAATCTAAAAAAGGGTTTGTAAGCCCAAATAATGCACAACCATCCAAAGCTCTGCTGAACCTGTATAATCAACGATCAGCGTCAATCAATGGGTTATATTCACCAGATCACAATGCACCCAATACAGGTGGAAGTTCACAGTCAACTTCATCGTCCAATTCAACTGGAGTAACAAAGACACCTGCAATCTATTCTCCAACAACCTTATTGCATAGATATGGTACAAATGCTTCCGGCGTGGCACCCGCAGCGACTAACTCCGATGGATCAACTGCTGGACCCGACAAGCAACTTGTTTCCAATTCTAGTATGAACAGTGGTTCTAGCAACTACTACAGTTGTGGCATCTGTGAGAGGAACGACTTCGGAACCGAGAACGAAGCGCAAACCCATAGGAAAATTGTGCACAATCTTAAAACGGGAGTCAGCTTGAGGTGTGCCTACTGTAGCGGAGATTTTCGTTCGAGGTTAGTAAAACCTGTTCTTAATTTAAAAGCACAAATGCCTCGGGAAAACTAGGTCAAGAATCTAAGGTAAAAAATGAGATGAAACTTCATCTACGGTTCAAACACTTCATTTTAATCCATCCTGCGTGGCACGTATCGACCTAATTAATTTCACCGGAGAACCATGTTTTGAAATTATCTGTCAAATCGCATTTTCTCTCTAGTGAATCTTACGCTGCTTTAAAATCAGTAAGCTGATGGTGAATTTGTAGAACAGAATACGCGACAAGATCTCGTAAGCCGAACTAAAAAGTGAAACCATTTTTCAACTGGCGCACTCTAGTCTCTAGATTGTGGATTAGACTGGTCCAAACACACAAATGTCGAAAAGTTCCACTGCGCACTCCCTAAGATCATGCCTTTGGGTGAGAAGAACACCCTGTGAAAGATTCAGCTCAATGGGTGTAAAACTGAGCTGGCGTAAACTTTTTTTAATTTTTATCAATGTGTGTTTTTACTTACTAGCTAATTCTAAACTAAGCTGCCGCAAACGAGTTGAAGTTTGTAAGAAGTTTGCAGCCGGAATATATGAGAAATTGGATGACATCCGTTCAGAACGTCGTGACTCAAAATGAAGAAGACACATTCTACCGTGATGTTACAACGTTTTGACGCCTTTTTGGTTAGATTTTTCACTATAACTCGTAAATTCGACCGCAAACCCTCAAATATTATTGCATATTAGGAATTCTTGTAAAATTTCCAATAAGTATGATCTGTTAAAAAGTTAGTTTTCATTGGAAAAGTATGTTAAAATGGGAATGAGTAGCGTGACGTTACAACGTTGTAACGTCACGCTACAAATTCCCATTTTTAACATACTTTTGCAATGGAAACTAACTGTTCAAAAGATCAAACTTATTGAAAATTTTACAAGGAATCCGAATATGCAAAAAAAAATATTTGAGGGTTCACGGTCAAATTTAAGAGTTATAATGAAAAATCTGACCAAAAAGGCGTCAAAACGTTGTAACGTCACGGTTGTGTCAGAAAATAGTTGTTGATACTCTGAGGAACAAGAAAACCATATCTGATGATGATCTTTAAAAAAATGACAAGTTTTCGAAAACTCAATCTAAAGGAATCTCGAAAATTATTCCTGGAACAACATCTTTAGGAATATCAGAAAAGCTTCTGAAAGAACCCCAGAAGGAATATCTGAAAGAATTCTGAATAAAACCTTAGAAAATCGTGAAAAGAGCTTCAATAGAAACTCCTGAAGCAATCCCAAAAACAATGCCTGGAAGAATCTCACAAAGAACTTATGGAGAAATCCCAGAAATAATTTCTGGTATAGGATTCCTCCTATGGTTTGTACAGCATTCCTTCAGAAGTTCTCTCTGTGATTATTTCAGGAATTGAAGACATATTTTTAGATTTCTTAAGGGATTCCTTTTGGTCCAAAGAGTACTTTCGGAAACTCCCCCAGAAACTTTTTATGATATTTCTCCAGCGAATCTTTCTACGATCTTTTTAAGAATTACTTCAGGAAAATTTTTAATTATTTAATTTTTAATTAATTCTCCACGAGTTCCTTCTGAGAATATTCTAGAAGTTTCTTCTGGTATTTCATTAGGAGTTCCTTCTGGGCTACCTCAAGGAGTTCGCTCTAGGATTATTCAAAGATTTTTTTTTCAGGATTCTTCCATTTGAGAACTCTGTCTTCTCAAATTTCTGCGGGAGTTCTTCAGATATTCCTTTAAGGATTCCTCCCGGAGTTTCTTCAAGGGTTTCTCTCGGCGTTCCTTCTAGGATTCCTTCTGGGGTTCTCCTTCTTGGATTTCTCTAGCATTCTTTTTAATGAACCAGGAGATCCGTCTGGGATTCCTAAATGAGTTTCTTCTTTGTCTTCTCTTTTTCTTCTTCTTCTTCTTCCTTCTTCTGAGCCTCCTTGAGAAACTATTTCTGAGATTTCTTCTAAAGTGTTTTCTGCAAGAATGTGGTCCAAGAGTCCCTTCCTGGCAAAAAAGCTTTCTCCAGAAATTCCGGGATTCCGTCAGGAATTTTCTTCCGAGATTTTTTCAGGGATTTGTTCTGAAATTCCTCCAGAAATTGGGATTCCTTCTGGGATTCCTCAAGGAGATACTTCTGGAGGTAGCCCAGAATAAACTCCTTGAAGGATTTGGAGGCATCCCAGATGCAACATCTTTAAGAATGTCAGAAAAGCTTCTGAAAGAACTCCAAAATGAATATCTGAAGGAATTCTGAATAAATCCTTGGAAGAATCGTAAAAAGAGATCCCTGGGGAATCACAGGAGGAACTCCTGAAGCAAACCCCAAAAAAAAAACAATTCCTAGAGAAAACCCAGAAGGGGTTTCTGGTCCTGCATTCCTCCTATGGTTTGTTCAGTGTTCCTCCAGAAGTTATCTCTGTGATTCTTTCAGGAGTTGAAGACCTATTTTTATATTTCTAAAGGGATTCCTTTTGATACATAGAGTTCTTTCGGGAATTCCCCCAGATCCTTTTTTATGATATTTCTCCAGAGAATCCTTCTACGATCACTCTAAGAATTACTTCTGGGATGCCTCCAGGAATTCCGGAATTTTTTTAGTAATTATTTCCAAGGTTCCTGCAGGAACTTCTGGTATTCCATTAGGAGTTCCTCCTGGGCTTCCTCATGGGGTTCCCACTAAGATTATTCAAAGAGTTTCTTCCAGGATTCCTCTATTTGGGAACTCTATCTTTTAAAATTTCTGCGGGAGCTCTTTCTGTGATTCCTCCAGGTGTGCCTTTAAGGATTCCTCCCGGTGTTCCTTCTAGGATTTCTCTCGGTTCCTTCTTGGATTTCTCTAGGATTCTTTTTAATGAACCAGGAGTTCCATCTGGGATTCCTAAATGAGTTCCTTCTGACATTCCTCTAGAAGTTCTCCTCAAGGAGTTCTTTGTCCTTCTTCTGAGACTCCTTGAAAAGCTGTTTCTGAGATTTTTTTTGAAGTGTTTCCTTCAAGAAGGTGGTCCAAGAGTTCCTTCCTGGGAGAAAACTTTCTCCAGAAGTTCCGGGATTCCTTCGGGAACTTTCTTCCAAGATTTTTCCAGAAATTTGTTTTGAATTTCCTCCAGAAGCTGTTGGGATTCCTCAGGGAGATATTTCTGGGATTCTTCCAGGAGTTTCTTCTGAGATTCCTTAGAGGGTTTCGTCAAGGATTCCTCCAGGAACTCTTTGGAGCGCCTCTTGAAGAGGCAGTCTACCACAACCATAGCCATAGCATTAATTCATTTCACCATTCATCATCAGTTTTTTCTCGAACCACGTAGGTGTACACAAATAATTAACCCGGGAGCGGTCGCGTCGTGTACTGAGTATATTACGAAAGTACAATAAGCCCTGCCAAAATCCGCGCCCCACGTTGGGCGCCAATATTGCGAAAATATATGGAGCACTACAAATGCATATTAGAAATATGACATATGGAGCACTACAAATGCGTAATTATAATAGGGCATCACATGTGGACATATACAACACAAAACACAGATTTTGCCCAGTTACCCTGTTGGATAACAATTTCCGATGACAGGATGACGACGTTGATGGTCCATCAGTCCAATCCTGTAATCGTATTTTATCTGGCAGGTTGCGTTTCTTTCGCAGCATTAGTTGCTTTTATAGCTTGAGTTTTGTCTGAAAATTTCTAATCCTATGAATCAAATTTTAATATGCGACGTCTACACTTTGATGTCTTTGTTAGGGAAGTCTTCTAGTTGATATCAGAGCCCAAAATGACCTAAATTTAGGCCATCAATGAGAGACCAATGATATCTCAAGATACTCTATTACTCCAGAGCACTATAAATGTGCATCTCAATCAAGGAAATATTAACAGGTTAAAATAGAACACATAACACAAAAATAAAACTTGTAACAAGTACAGGCACCATGAAAAAAGCACGCTTGTGATACACAGCGTGTGCGTGGTGTCGCTGAGGGTGGCCGAAGACGCGACTGCTCGAGGGTTAATAAAAGTTCTGTTTCAGAAGTGTATCTTCGTGTTTGATTCGTGGCATCCACGATTTCTAGCCGAACCTGTCAGCCAAAGGGTGTCCGTCCTAGTTCTCTCGGGTCCTCAGCGAGTTTACGGTGGGCTCAGCTCCGAACCTTTGATGCAACCCAGCTCAGGCCCAGGGGAAATCAAGCCAATTCCTCCGGTGTTACTCTGTGTTCCTCAGTTGGAACAGATGCAATCCAATTTCCCCAAACATAATTCAACTCAGCGAAAGCTCAGTTTGTGACCGATTCAGCTGAGTCTTTCATATGTTGCTCTACTCATCCAAAGGCACAATTCTAGAGGGTCCCGTGGAATTTGAACTACTTTTTTCTCGCCATACAAATGTCGGATATAAGGCAATTTAACCGAATCTTGGGTAATTCTTCATCCTCCAATTTCTTAAAAAAAAAATCTGGTGGATTGATGGTCGTTCAGCTGCGGAGTGTTACGTTTTAGAAGTTCAACTGGTATGTCAACCTACTCCGCAGTCTCGTTGCTTTTCAGTTTGTTTATGGCTTTCCTAACCTTATCTGGAGGTGATGGTTCCACTTATTGCATTAGCTGCAGTTGACCTGTACCTTAGGCTGCATTAGCTGCAGTTGACCTGTACCTTAGGCTGCGGCTTATTTATCAAAAGTAACTGAAACCTGGAATTAGTAAGCTCTTCTGGATTCAAATGACACAAAAAGAGAAAATTCTGAGTTTGAGCCACAAAAATAGAGATTTAGAGGTGGCGCAATTGCCTCAAAGTTGAATTTTCGAGTAATAAAAAGGTGTTTTCACATCAAGTGCCATAACTTTCTCAATTTCCAACCGATTTTCATTTTTTTTCTGTAATTTTTTGTAAAATAACTTTTTAACAGTTTGACCAATTTCAAATTTTTTAAGCTTGCTTTTGTTGCCTAAGAATGCTGTGAATAAACTGTACCTTAAAAAAAATCGTTTCAAGATGGATAAATACCAAAAACCGTTCAAAAACACGTATTTTTCAAAATTTTGGCAAAATTTCAATTGTTTTCATGCTTAGTTGCGGGCTTAAAGTGAAAAATGTATTCTAAATAATCGTATGGCAGCCTTGAACTTAAATTTTTGGAGTGTTCTGAATCAAAAAATATTCTCATGTTTTAAATGCGAGGAAAAAAATCCTCCAATTTGTGTCATATACCTAAATATGATGCTAAGTATCTGGTTTGGAGTAAAAAATTGTAAATAATCGTCAAAAACACCAATTTTGCATGAAAAAAAAACAAGTTTTAAGGCATGGTTTGGCAGTTTTGGTGAAAAGTATCATAAAAACGACTACTTTGATGAATAGGTTGTTTGGGACAAAGATATGCAACAGAAATATCTACAAAAGCAAGCTAAAATATGTGAAATTGGTCAAACGGTTAAAAAGTTATGGGACTCTAAATTTATTTATTTATTTTGTAAAAAGAAGAAAAAATAAATTTAATCTTTAAAAACTCACATTTCGCATGCCTTTAGAAAAATTTAATGTTCTACGCATTTATTTAAAATTTCATTTGTGAGAGATTCATAAAAAAGATTGAAAATCGGTTGAAGGTTGAAAAAGTTATGGCACTTGAAGTGAAAACACATTTTTATTACTCGAAAATTCAACTTTGAGGCGATTGCGCCTCCTCTAAATCTCAATATTTTTGACTCACACTCAGAGGTTTCTCTATTTATGTCATTTGAATCCAGAAGAGCTTACGAATTCCAGGTTTAAACAACTTTTTTAAAATAAGCCGCAGCCTACTGTACCTGGGTACACCTTCATTGTTACCATTCAACAAATCTTCGAACTGCTCCTTCCATCTGACTGTCGCCAGTCCTCGCCGCAGTTTTATCTGTAAGTATATTTGATGTACTGGCGACGATCTGTCAGCGATTTTGCACATTTTTGCGCGAGAATCTACGGCGAAACGCGCACTATTTCCCTGCCGATAATTGCACATGGTGGGCACTGGCGCAACCTTGTGCCGCACGGACAATTGCATAAAAATTTCGCCTTTCGTTCCGATCCATGCTTTCCGGCGCTCCAGAAACCACTTGACATCGGCAGATCTGTTATTCGTTTCTATTCTCTCGCTCAGCATACCCTTCAGCGGTCAAGCGTTGGAAATTGAAACACATGGTTCTGTTGTTTCTTGAACTTGTGACGTTGGATAACCGCCTCGTTTTAGATAAATATTTGAAATCAATTACCGTGACCGGCCCTAATTCGGCGCACTTTCTCGAATATACCACAAAATCACGGACGCTAGTTCAATATTAGCTTCAAATATATTTTTTTGAATATTGCTTCAATAGTAACGAAAAAGTTTGAGAAGAATTTTTTTTTCAAATCAACGATCATTATTTTGTAAAAAAATAAAATGATATTGCAGGTACTGTAAATTGTCTGAAATCTGTGTCCGTTAGCGAAACTGCTAAAAAGTTGCTTCATGAACTGAAGCATTTTGCGACATGAATAATGAAGAGTATGTCTGCTTTTCCATGCGCATCCTGTACTGCTGTCTTCGAGGAATCAGAATAGGCAAAACACAATTGAGTTTTCTTCTTCTTTTTTTAATCTTCTTGTTCTTCTTAGGTGCGCAGAATTAGGAACCGGTATTAAATGGTGGTCCTAATTCTGCGCAGACACTTCAACACTAAGTTTTGAACATATAATTAATAAACAAACATCATATAAATGCCACCATAGTTATAACTAGGATATACAATGTTTCTAGCAATCCGGTGAATGTAATTACGGCTCAACAAGTTAGTTTATGAACTTTGAAGGCTAATTTACGATTTTTGATCTGATACTTCGACCAGACTAACCACTTGTTTTAAACATTTGATATCAACATTCACAATACGCGCGACGTGAGACGAAACATAACACTTATAGTTCTGTTGATGGGCGACATCGCGCCCGAAACCGGTCGACGAAAGGTAAATTTTAATATCTTGACGATTGTAAGAACTATAAGTGTTATGTTTCGTCTCACGTCGCGCGTATTGTGAATGTCGTTACTGTTCTTACGTTGGCACAAATCACGAAAATTTGATAGTTTGATATCAACCTCGGGGGAAATTTTATGTATTCATGCAAGCATTCGTCAAATGATGTGAGTTTTCATGGAATTTTCTTAAACAGTGGATACCTTGGAGTTAGACAAGAAAGAAGTCTCTGTTTGCAAACAAAGATTGTGCCACCTTGTCATTGCGAAAAAAGTTTGTATTGCCTTTAGAAATGAAAGTGAATTTTACTAAAATGTGCATATGCGAGTAACTATAAAACTTTACGTAGTAGTATTCGATAATGCCACAAAATCCTTTTGTGTATTATGATTAAAGTTCCCTTTGCTTAGTAATCAAGGTTGTTAGTATCAATGTTGAGGACATGCAAAGTTCCAATATGGTCGTAATGTCGTATGAAAGTTGAAAATGAAGAATTCAATTGAATTTCATCTATGAATCATGTTCTCATTACAATATGTTATCTTTTTAGAGTTTTTCCCATGTGCGCAGAATTAGGAACATTAGTGCGCAGAATAAGGAACATTCCAAAAAAGGGTGCGCAGAATTAGGAACAGAGACACACTTTAGAATTTTCATGATTTTACATATAAATTGAGTGTTTTGTATAAGCATTATATTTTTCCCTCATTTACAAAGCTAATAACTATGTGCAGTAGACTGGGTCAACGAAGTCGATTTTTCGGAACAAAGCTTTTTCGATTCATTTTAGCGTCCAAAGTAACTGTGCAAAATTTGGGAGCGATTGGTTGCTTCCCCGTATTCCGCATTGCGATTGAAATTTGTATGGAATTTAGCATGGGAAAACGTGCTTTTTTGAATTTTTCTCATAAATTGAAATTTTTCGTCTAAAACAATCTAACCAATGACGGTAAAGTGTAGCCTAGGATATACCGAAAAACTTTGCCGAAAACCACAAAGTGATCCGACACTTGTGAAAAAAGTTATAAAGTAAAGATTGCCCAGTTGTGCTTAACATTTAACATGTAAAGGAATAACATCAATAATAAAATCTCAATTTTTGGCCTAAGTTATCAGGCGAATAACTTTTTTCAAAAGCGTCGGATCTCTTTGCGGTCTTCGGCAAAGTTTTTCGGCACATCCTAGGCTA
The DNA here is from genome assembly GCF_035046485.1 of Aedes albopictus. NCBI lineage: Eukaryota > Metazoa > Arthropoda > Insecta > Diptera > Culicidae > Aedes > Aedes albopictus. Next base: position 450,032,097 of record NC_085138.1, read on the forward strand.
TACTTTAACGTTATTAGTTACATGGTATTAGACAAAAGAATTCAACTTATGAGTAAAATGCAAAAAAGTACGTTCTCCCATACTAACTTCCATACAAATTTCAATTGCAATGCGGAATACGGGGACGCAACCAATCGCTCCCAAATTTTGCACAGTTGTTTTGGACGCTAATACAGTTTGAAAAAGCTTTGTTCCGGGTTGGTGCGATCAAATTTAAAGTTTCTCCATACAACTTTGACCCACTCTAATGTGCAGTCAAAAATTCAGCCAAATCCGTTTGATTTGGAATTTGTTACAGCTGATTGAAATTGAAAAAGTCTTAGATGCGCAGAATATGGGCCCTCCACGGTAAATGAATTCTCTAAAAATCTTTTTTTACTGAGCTGTTTGTGACCACTACATAAGGCAATGAATGCAAACTACTAATAATGTCCATATTTTTCAGAAACGAACTGGAAAACCATATGAAAATCACCCACAACACCGGCGGAAAACATAAATGTTTGATATGCGATGAAATTTTCCCATCGCCAGCAGTGTTAGCAGAACATAAACTTACTCATTGCAAAGTCGGTGCTTCAGGACGCTGTTCACACTGTTCAGCAGCTTTACCAGACGCTCACAGTTTCAAAATACATCTTACGCAGCATCATCAAACTGCGGCAACCGGATCTACTAACTCGAATAATACGTCCAACAGTAACATCAACGCTGGATCTAGCCAAGAACAAGATCGGTTCCCCATTCAATGTATATGCTGTCGGCAAACTCTCAATTCAGAATTTGAGATTAGTTTACATGCAAAGTAAGTTGTTAATTATGCTTAACTTGACTTAACAGCATTTTGAATATTTTCATCTTTACCTTTTACAGATTCCACACAAAATCCAACGAAACAAATGAAAGGACATGTGCACTTTGCCTGGAGTCTTTGAGTTCGAGTCAAGATACGAAAATCTGCGAGTCTTGTATTAAGCGACATAATTTTCCATCTAAGATGCTGTCAATCAATAACTTTATCAAACCGTCTTTACCTCCCACGCCATCCGTAACTCAAACTCAAGACGACATATCTAGTCATCAACAGCATGTCCAACAAAGCCAGATTAAAAGCACATTTAAATGTAATCTATGTAGGAAACACATTTCAAATGCTCAAAAGCTGCAAGAACATTTAATTGATCACACGTTCGCCGGGTGTGAGGATCGCGGTTACATATGCTACCTGTGTTCTTCTGTATTTACTTCGTCCGCCGGACTTCAAAACCACATTGCTGATCATGGGCCGCAGGCAAAACCATACGACTGTAATCACTGTGATGAAGCTTTCTACTTTCGAGCTGAGCTAGAACATCACCTCATCGATCATGAACTTGGTAAGGTACATTTAGTTACTAAGACTTCGAGTGATTTAGCTGTTACTCAAGATATAAAATCCGAAATTATTGAATCGGCTTCAAAAGCTGACGAAGAAACTCATTCAGAAAATGCGCCGGAAACGAATGTTTTCAAAGATCCAGAAGAAAATCTCGATATCAATGAAAAGCTCGAAGAGGCTGAAGAAGACGATGAGTACATTGAAGTTGAGCATAATGTCGAGGAAAGTAAGAAAAACGAAAATGGATCAAATCACAGCGAAAACGAAGAAAATTCTAACGACTGCTCAGAATGAATTCGTTTAGTGAATATTTCCTTTGTCTTATAAAGACCAGATGTAAAAAATGAAATCAGTGTAGATCAGACTATGATGAATTCGTACTGGGACGAAGTTGGATCAGACATTAATTCCTACATTTTTAGTATATTGTATTAAACTGGCAGCTGTTTATTACTCTGCTCGCCAAATATTCCAATAGCCTATTTTACTAATAGGTCTTTCGGTTTCAATTACAAACATTAAATTTCTCATGCTTCAATCCATCTTATTTCACAAACGAGGTAGAAAATTTACTCAGCGTTCCACGTACATATTATTCTAATACGCTTCTAATACGCGAGAGCTGACAGGGCCAAATTTCCATTGAACTTTCTGTAATTGGGTGTTTTCACCCAGAGGGCACTCAACCCAGCCACCATTTGAGACGAACGGCCTGTCAGCATGAGTAGTGTGTGGATGACTGGGAATGAAACTTGGTTGGGTCGCTCACGAATAGAGCTCTCGGACTCTGTCGGTTCTCACATCGAGGAACTGAAACGACCGCCGCAGTCATTCATTTTCGGCAGAAAAACAGGCACTGAAACTGATACTTGGCAGCCCTGAATTTGATGCTGTTTGAGCAAAACTTTGAGAAACTGTGTTGTTGAAATGGCAAAACATGGAAAACAGCATCAAATTGGGCATTAGGAATCATAGACCCACGCTGTTTGCACCGTTTTATTGCAGAAACGCAGAATCTCACCATACCAAAAATTCAGCTTATTACTACAAATCTAATGCACCCGAACCTTTATTTAACGAGTTGGGACTGCCTAAATAGATTTTTTACCTAAATGGATTAATGGATTTCAAGGTTGCAAAGAAGTTTAAGAAGGACAAGTGGCTTCCAAATGTAAAGGGGGGATGGTCAGAGGGATTTCAAGGGTGTTTAGGGGGGGGGGGGGGTCAGAGGCGTTTCCAGGCGTTTCAGGAGGTTTCAGAAGGTGGCTTCATATGCTCTCAGGTGAACTTCACGGGAGTTTCAGTGGCGTTTCAAAGCGTTTCAAGATGTTTCAATGCGTTTAGGGCGTTTCACAGGAGTTTTAAGGGGCTTCAGAGGCTCTCAAGTGAATTTGACGAAGGTGTTAAAGGGGTTTTAGAGGCATTTCAAAGCGTTTCAAACGTTTCAAGGCGATTTAGGGCGTTTGAATGCGCTTCAGAGCGTTTCAGGAGGTTTAGGGGGACTTAAGGGGGCTTCAGAGGTTCGCAGGTGAAATTCACGGAGGTTTCATGGGGGTTTCAGAGGCGTTTCAAAGCGTTTCAAGACGTTTTAATGTGTTTAAGGGCGACCCATGAGGTCTCAGGAGAGGCTCGCAGGTTTCATATGGGTTTCAGAGGCGTTTCAAAGCAGCTCTCAGGTGACTTCCACACAGGTTTTAAAGGGGTTTTAGAGGCGTTCCAGAGTGTTTCAAAGCGTTTCATGGCGTTTTAACGCGTTTCATGGCGTTTCAGAAGGTTTAGGGGCCTTAAGGGGGCTTCAGAGGATCGCAGGTGAACTTCACGGAGGTTTCATGGGGGTTTCAGAGCTGTTTTAAAGCTTTTCAAGGAGTTTCAATGCATTTCCGGGCATTTCAGGAGGTTCCCGGAGAGTTTGAAGGGGCATAAGAGGCTCGCAGGTGAATTTCACGGAGGTTTAATGGGTTTTAAGGCGTTTTAATGCGTTTCAGGGCGTTTCAGTGTATTTCTGGAAGTTTCACATGGATCTCAGGTGACTTCCACGTAAGTTTCAAAGGGGTTTTAGAGGTGTTTTAAACTGTATCAAAGCGTTTCAGAGCGGTTTAACGCGTTTCTGGGCATTTCAGGATGTTTCCGGTGAAGGGTTTGAGGGGGTTTAAGAGGCTCGCAGATAAATTTCACGGAGTATTTCAAGGCGTTTGAATGCGTTTCAGGGTGTTTTACAGTATATCAGGAGGTTTCACTGGGGTTTTAGGGGGCTTCAGAGGCTCTCAGGTAAATTTTACGCAGGTTATATGGGGATTTTAGAGATGTTTCAGAACGTTCAAAGGCGTTTCAATGCGTTTCAGGACGTTTCACATGGGTTTTAGGGGGCTTCGAGGCTCTCAGGTGAATTTCACGGAGGTTTTGTAGGAGTTTCAGAGGCGTTTCAAAGCGTTTAAAGGCGCTTCAAGACGTTTCAAAGGTTTTCAATGCGTTTCAGGACATCCCAGGAGGTTTTAGGAGGGTTTTAGGGGGCTTCAGAGGCTCGCAGTGAATTTCTCGCAGGTATCATTGGGGTTTTAGAGGCGTTTCAAGGCATTTAAAAGCGTTTCAAGATCAAGAGGGTTAAGGGGTTCCATGGGGTTTTGGAGGCGTTTGTAAGCGTTTCAAGACGTTTCAATGCATTTCGGGGCATTTCAGGATGTTTCAGAGTGGTTTCAGGGGGTTCAGAGGCGCTCAGGTAAATTTCATGAAGATTTCTTGGGGGTTCTGGACGCGTTTCAAAGCGTTTCAAGGCATTTCAATGGTCTTTAGAGCGGTTTCAGACTGACAATGAACTCACTACTTGATAGCACATAGCTACATGAGGCTGTGTAAGCATAAATTTCATTCATAATGCTCCAATAGATCACTGATTACAGTTGTAAATCAGATGGCCTTAACTCCAGGGAGTTCTATACAATCATAGAACCCACTACTTGATAGAACATAGATGCCTGAGGCTGTGTGAGTATAAATCTCATTCTTAATGCTCTTAGATACAACTAGTAGCACTCGTAGATTCGATGACCTATAATCAAGGAAGTTCTTGAAGATCCTCAAACTGGCAATGATAGCACATCACTTGATAGCACATGGCTACATGAAATGTGAAAGCATAAATTTCATTCATAATGCTCCAATAGATCACTGATTATACTTGTAGATCAGATGGCCTAAGCTCCAGGGAGTTCTCAGATACTCTTAAACTTTTAACTCTTAAACACTCCGTAAACGCCCCTTAACTCTTAATTCTGCTTTTTTGCCGAAACCTAAATGGAGGGACTTAAATAGAGTTTACCTAAATGGATCCTACCTAAATGGTGGTTTTAGTGTATTCACTGTTCGTGTCATACATGAAGCATAATCGTTGAAGTACTAGATTGAAAGTAGTGAGCTGGATTTTTGTATGGTGAGATGATCAATAGGAGGCAATCAGTGAAGTATTAGATTGAAAGTAGTGAGCTGGATTTTTGTATGGTGAGATGATCAATTCTCCATTTCTGCAATGAAATGGTGCAAACAACGTAGGTTATATGATTTATTGGCTAATTTGATGCTATTTGAGCAAAAGTTTGAATAACTGTGTTGTTGTATTATTTTTTCCTGCAACTTCAACAACACAAACTTTTGCTCAAACAGCATCAAATTAGTCAATAAATCATATAACCCACGCTGTTTGCACCATTTCTTTGCAGAAATGGAGAATTGATCATCTCGCCATACAAAATCCAGCTCACTACTTTCAATCTAGTACTTCACTGATTGCCTCCTATAGGGCACGTTCAATGTAGTACTAGATTTAAAGTTATGAGCTGAATTTTAGTTTGATAAGACTGAGAAGGTAAATTCTCCCTTTCTGCAATAAAATGGTGCAAAAAGCGTGGGTATAGGACAGATGGGTGAAGTACTAGATTTGTAGTAATGAGCTGAATTTTAGTAGGGTGAGAAGATCAATTCTCCGTTTCTGCAATGAAATGGTGCAAAAAGTGTGGGTATTATGATTCCTTACCTAATTTGATGCTGTTTGAGCAAAACTTTGGATAACTGTGTTGTTTATGTTGCAAGAAATTGAGAAAACAACAACACTGTTGCTCAAACTTTTGCTCAAACAACATCAAATTAGGCAAGGAATCATAATACCCACGCTGTTTACATCATTTGATTGCAGAAATGTAGAATTGATCATCTACCATACAAAAATCCAGCTCACTTCTTTCACTCTACTACTTCACTGATTGCGTTCTATAGGACAGATCGATGAAGTACTAGATCTGTAATAATGAGCTGAATTTCAGTATGGTGAGAAGGTCAATTCTCCGTTTCTGCAATAAAATGGTGCAAAAAGCGTGGGTATGATGATTCCTTGCCTAATTTGATGCTGTTTGAGCAAAACTTTGAGCAACAGTGTTGTTGTTTTCTCCATTTCTTGCAACATAAACAACATAGTTATCCAAAGTTTTGCTCAAACAGCATTAGATTAGGCAAGGAATCACAATACCCACGCTTTTTGCACCATTTCATTGCAGAAACGAAGAATTGGCCTTCTCACCATACAAAAATTCAGCTCATTACTACAAATCTAGTACTGCACCGAACGTGCCCCATTGCTATCGTATCGTATGCTCAGCAAACCTCGTTGGATAAATCGACACTGATTTTTCATTAGGGCTTAACTGACATTTTCGATTTCTCTTCATCGATCCTCTCTTCATGTTATTGCGGAAAGTGTATTAGGTTTTCCAAAGATTTTTAGGTTGAAATGCGAAGACGACGACTACATTTTGCTCTAGAAACAAAAAGAATAATTATTTTATTTGTTTTGATCAAGTTATTAGCCAAGGGGAATGACATATCCTTTTCTAACCGGAATATCCGCATTTATCCGTTTCTAACCGTCGCTAACCGTTGCTAAGCGAGCTGCTAAGTGAGCAGAAGTTAGACGCGGTTAGCGACGGTTAGAAACGGATAAATGCGGATATTCCGGTTAGAAAAGGATATGTCATTCCCCTTGTTATTAGCGAAAAAGAGAGTCGATGAAGAGAAATCGATCAAGTCAGTTAGACCCTTAAGAAAAATCATTGTCGAAATGTACAATGTACAAACTCGTGATTTAGCAACAAAATAACTATCACATGATTGAGTCCTGCATTAATAATCAATAAATAGCACACTTTGCCACATACAACTCAAAATTGTAACGTACGGGAACAAATCTGAACAAGGATTTGGATGATGTTGTTACTAATTTAAAAGAACAATCTTTGGAATATTTATATATTTCGTTGGTTTGGAAAGTATTCAAAAATCTGGATATTGGCTCTGTTTCCGAAATGTTTTGAAAAAAAAAATCTGAGCGACTTTCTTACCTGGTTAGGAAACGATAAAAAAAACACTCCCATCTAAGCATGATGATCTCGTCATGCAGTTCTTGAAAGTGAATTCTACTAATAAATCGGCAAACCTAGTAATTATGGGAACAGTTGCTATTCTAATTCCGTCAGTCAAATTAGCTCCTTTATAAAGAATATATTCATTAGAATAGTGCGAAGCTGAAGAGTTATCGAATCAAGATAAATCGATCTTCATAAAACTACGAGGTCTGTATTAATACTCTTTTCTACTGTTCGTCAGATCGATATGATCATGCATTTTTTTAGAAAGGCATATTCGTAAATATAATTGTAAATACATGTGATCTTTAAATAACCAGATAAATAATGAGAAAGACCGAATGTGTAAATTTTACCCTTATAGCGCTATTATATCTACCAAAATAATATAATCCAAGAGATCAAACCTGAATTACGTAGAATAAATTTAGACAATGTATCAACACAAACAAATTCGAAAATATCCTACTACAAGAGAAGTATCTGCTGATAAGCTACTGTACAGAGCTACTATCTATTCAAATGCCCTATTCCCACATAAATGTATCTAATATCAAAGCCTTTGTTTCGATTAGACCTAGCAAGTAGTAATTTATTTTGTTTCGCTAGTAGGAAGTATCTGTTTTCACGTTAAGCATCATACTATGAAATCATTTGCAGTTAAGTTTTATTTTTGAACAGTCTGTGGAAATAAGAAAATATTCAATATGAATCCTAAATAAAGAAAACCATTCATTCCAAAGCATCTAAACTGTCGAAAGAAAATTGTCCTGCTATCTTAGCATACCTATGGGAAAACGTACTTTTTTGCATTTTTTTTTTTTCATAAATTGAATTTTTTTGCCTAAAACGATCTACCTAATGACATTGAAGTACTGCCTAGGATATGCCGAAAAACTTTGCCGAGGACCGCAAAGTGATCCGACATTTGTTACAAAAGTTATTACGTCTCATGATCCTCAATGCAAAGGAATAACATCAATAATAAAATCTAAATTTTTGACCTGAATGGAGCACGTTCGGTGTAGTACTAGATTTGTAGTAATGAGATGAATTTTTGTATGGTGAGAAGGTCAATTCTCCGTATCAGCAATGAAATGGTGCAAAAAGCGTGGGTATTATGATTCCTTGCCTAATTTGATGCTGCTTGAGCAAAACTTTGGATAACTATGTTGTTTATGTTGCAAGAAATGGAGAAAACAACAACACTGTTGCCCAAAGTTCTGCTCAAACAGCATCAAATTAGGCAAGGAATCATAATACCCACGCTTTTTGCATCATTTCATTGCAGGAATTGAGAATTGACCTTCTCACCATACTAAAACTCAGCTCATTACTACAAATCTAGTACTTCACCGATCTGTCCTATTCCTGAAGAAATTTCTTGAGGAATCCCTGGGAGAATTTCAGGAGGAAACCCTGAAGAAATTTCTGCAGGAATCCCTGGAGGCATTCTTGAAAAAATCCTTGAAAAAATTCCTGGAGGAATTTCTGGAATAGTTCCTGGACGAATTTGTGGAGAAATTTCTGGAGGACTTCTTGGAGAAATTTCTGAAGCAATCCGTGGAGGCATTCCAGTAGGAATTCCCGGAGGATTTTCAGGAGGAATACTTGGAGGAATCCCTTCAGGCATTCCTAAAGGAATCCTTGGAAATCCTGGAGAAAGCTTTAGAAAATACTTGTAGAAAGCCCTGCTGTGATCCTAGGAGGAATTCCTAAAGGAATCCTTGAAGGAATTTGAGAAGTCAATGAAGAATTTCTTGAGTAATTTCTGGTAGAATAACTGGAGAAATTCCGAGAGAAATTACTGCATGAATCCCCTTTTTTTATCTGTATTAACGAGATTTTTAGCCCTAGGCTAGTTCATCTCAGGACCCACGCTTTACTTCCCTTCCAAAGGGAGATCTCGCATTTTGCGAGTTTGTCGGCAGTGGGATTCGATCCCAGGTCCTCGGCGTGATAGTCAAGTGTTCTAACCATCACACTAGGTCCGCTCCACTGGATGAACCCCTTTCGGAATCCGTGAATATAGAATAAATCCCTGAAATGATTTCTGGAGAGATCCATGAAGGAATTTCTGGAAGCATTTCTGAAGGAATCCGTGGAGAAATCCCTAGAGGCACTCCTAAAGGAATCCTTAGATGAATTGCTGAAGAAAGCTCTGGAAATTTCCTACAGAAATCCCTGGAGGAGCTCCTAAAGGTATCCGTAAAGTAATTCCAGGATGAATCCCTGTAAGGATTGCAGGAGAAGTCCCTAGAGGAATTCGTAAAAGAATTCCTGGAGGAATCCCTGATTGAAATGCTGGAGAAAATCTTGAAGGAACTTCTTGAGGAACTCCAGGAGGAGTATCTGGAGGAATTCATTGACGTATCCCTGGAGAGATTCCTGGTGAAATCCTTGGAAGATTCCCGGGCGAAACTCTGGAAGAATTTCAGGATAAATACGTGAAGGAATTCCTGGAGGAATCCTCGGAGGCATTCTTGAAGAAATCCTTGGAAGATTTTCTGGAGAAATCCGTTGAGGCATACTAGGGGGAATTCCTGGAGGATTTTCAGGAGGAATCCCTTAAGAAATTTCTGGAGGAATTTCTAATAGAATCACTTAAGGCGTTCCCAAAGGAATCCGTGGAAGTGAAGGAATCCATGGAGGAATTCTTAGAGGAATCCCTGGAAGAACTCCTGGAGGAATTTCTGAAATAATTCCAGGATAAATTGCTGGAGGAATCTCTTGAGGATGCCCAGGATATTTCCATGGAGGAAGTCCTGGAGGAATTTCAGGATAAATGCCTAGAAAAACCCCTATTGCATTTCCTGGCGGTTTTTCTGGAGGACTGTTTGGAGGAATGGGGCACGTTAGGTGTAGTACTAGAATTAAAGTAATGAGCTGAATTTTAGTATGGTGAGAAGGTCAATTCTCCGTTTCTGCAATAAAATGGTGCAAAAAGCGTGGGTATTATGATTCCTTGCCTAATTTGGTGCTGTTTGAGTATAACTTTGGATTATGTTGTTTATGTTGCAAGAAATAAAGAAAATAACAACACTGTTGCCCAAAGTTTTGCTCAAACAGCATCAAATTAGGCAACATTTCTACAATGAAATAATACAAACAGCGTGAGTATTATGATTTCTTGACTAATTTGATGCTGTTTGAGTAAAAGTTTAGGTAACTGTGTTGTTGTATAATTTATTTCTTGTAATTTCATCAACACAGTTACCCAAACTTTTGCTCAAACAGAATCAAATTAGGCAAAAAAATCATAATACCCACTCTGTTTGCACCATTTCTATGCAGAAATGGAGAATAGGACGCAATCAGTGCAGTACTAGTACTAGTAATCATTGATGCAGTAGGTAGTTGTGCAGATACTATGGGGTGAACTTCAAGTATCTCGACTGACATGCGATCGACTCCCGGGACTCTGTTCAATTCCATGCTATACACTAAGAGTTAAGTTTGTTTTACAGGAAAAATTCGGTCAAGTATGTAACTTCTACCGAACTTCTTAGAGTTTGACAGATAAACGATAATTTTTTACCGAAATTTTGTATTTTTTTACAGAATTTCGATAAAAATCCATTACCGAACGCTCAGCGGTTGAGATTTCGGTAAAAGTTACCGAACGCGATTAGCTGTGTACGCTACGGATGGTTGTTTCTATCTCCTGCAATGATGGAGCAACGATGTAGACACGGGTAATGCGTCGAACTCTTGGCGAATCATGCAGAGATGTTGGTGGCGTAGCCGACACTTGAAAAAGGTTTCCAAATTGCTCGACACAGCGTTTCAGCTGGTCAGCCAAGCCGATTAATAGTTGTTCAGACGTGTCTTTCACGGGCCCTGAGACATCGTAAAGGAGATGAATGTCGCCGGTATCTGCGGCTTTCTCTCTTTCTTCGATTAGGGAATCCGCCCACGCTCTTTTGTCCCGTCTACAGAAGCGTTTCACTTCCTTCTCGAGAGCCGCAGAGCGCGGTCGGGCTACGGCTTTGGCTCCTCGTGTTTTCGCTCGCTCTATCGCGGCTTTGGCGTTCATTTGATCCTCTATGTTCCATCAGGTGTCGTCTGTGATCCACTGCTTTCTCTGGGTGCGTAGCATACACAAATTTTTCTCGCCGGTGGCGATAAAGGCGATTCATTGATCGTACACGTTTCCACCACCCGTAATATTGGCAGCACGGTTCGAAGGACTTTTTCAGCGCAGCGTTTTCCACTCGGCGTGTGTCGATGGATGAAAATCGTACGCGATTGTTGAACCCAGCTCGTCGCATTACACCTTCCAGGTCGATATTGATTAGTAGGCACTCAGGCAGGAAAGTGAATTCATCCTTAGCCGAGAATAGAATGAAACTTCTGCCGATGCTATCATTTTCCCTATCTCGACATTTATTACGAACTCCCTGGTATGATCATTTCGGAAAATGTAAATTATTGAACAACATTATATATATTTTTTTAATGAAACAAGGCCTTTAATATTTATTCAATCACATTCAGTTATCAATTTTGATATTGCTCTCGTAAGGTACATTTTAAATATAGTCATTTTATTATTAAAACAACTTGGCAATTCAGAGATTAGTCACTTGTTTTGGAAGCAGTCACTTTTGGTTGATTGTTTATAACATTCTAGATCTAAATAATTTACTTTTTGCTATTATTGTCTAATGGAATGATTATATTGCCGGATCAGGTGAACTGTATAAATATGTAATATAGACCAATAGGATAAAGATAACGATTGTTAAGGCATAATTTAGCATAAAAACTGCATAAACATTCCATGCGAGTTTTCCTTGTCGTAGATGAATACTTAAGGCACAGTTGTTTAACTGGTCACAATAGATCACGCGCATCTTCAAATGCGATACTCAATCCAAGCGCACTTGGCATCCCTTGCATGTAGAGTAGAGTTTGATTTGGCGAACTCTTCCTGGATCAAATCAGCTGATCTGTTGAAATCTTGGCAGCGTTGCCTTATCTGTGTGATGCTGATTTGCTTTATTTTCAGAGCGCCCATATTGCGAAGCTTTTCCAGCTCGTTAAAGCTAAACACAAGGGCATTACGGTATTGACTCGCTGCAAACTGTATTTTAAAACGCCACCAGTTTACTCGACGCAATTACTTGCTAGTCAAAACAGCCCGTTTCTCATCCACCAATATCTTGTGAATCAAGATATCCTCGTCAGTCGAAACGTCAATCAACATCAAATCAACAATCTCTTCGTTCGGGCTGAACTCGTCGCTCTTGATGTTGTAAATGTAACTGGCGAATTTTTTATCGACCGTCAGCTGCTGGAATCGTACGGCGTCCTCGGTGCTCCAATCGCCGTGTATTGGTTGAACACCTGGGCAGAATCAAAAACAACATTAATGATACAAATCGAAGCAATAAATGATAGAGTAAAAGCGCTAGTCTTCTTACCGTGCAGCCTGGCTTTCACTGCTTGCTGAGGGATTGAGCGCAGATGAGCAGGCAAAATTCGCAGTGAATCGCTGTCTACAACTCGAATTTGACCAAAATCACAGAAATAGACGTGGATCGAACCGCTCAGGATGTTCACTGCGATTACCCTGGAAAAACGGTTAAAAGTATGTTTTATTTTTGTCGTGAGAATTTTTTATAGGTGACTTTTTATAAGGCCTTCGACAGCGTAAATTGATTGATTTGCTCATCTTCAGCTTCATACTTTTTCTTTTAGAATTATGCCAAATGACTATTATGCCTAACGACTATTAAGACTATTAATGACTTTATGCAAATCGGCAATATGTCAAACGACATTACGGCAAACGGGGTAGATCCGCTTAAGCGTTTTGTCACGAAATCCAGTAAAACAAGCCAAAATAATGAGCACTTATAAATATTATACATAGTGCATATACTATACTTTCATCACCTACCTGTACCAGTGTCGGTCGTCACTGTTGATACCCGCATATACTTCTCCCTGTTGAATGCTGTCCACCGGAACGCGCTCTGCTTTGGTCTTGCAATATTCCTGTAGCTCTACCATCATTCGATGTAGCTGGACGGCATGCGAGTACGGCTGCACAATGAAATAGTTCGGGCTGGATGCTATCGTGACACAGACATCGAACAGCTCGCCAATCGCGGGTAGCGGGTATTTCGGAAGCTTAGGTGTCACTTGCGATGGGACAGGGCTACTTAATTTACGCTGTTCAATGTTCAGCCCACTGAAACTTCTCGACAGTTCAGCAGCTTCGTGACTACCGATGGAATAATCAGAAGCGATACTGGTGTTCAGCTTTACCGAACTGGCAATTGATGAGGTGCTGCTGAGCTCGTTAGATGCAATACGTGGATTACTGATCATTTCTGAATTTATTTCAAGTTCCATTTCAGACCGAATGCTGTCGTTGATACAGACCAGTATGTTGGTTTGCTCGAGATGCACGTAAATCTTCACCAGTGGAATAACCGACAGAGCGGCAACCTTTACCTGCAATGAGAAGTTTATTTTATGTAATACACACATTATATTATTAAGGAATTGTTCTACTTATTCCCAAATATCGTTTCCCCGAAAAGAGTGTACGATACATTATTGTTCAAAGTAATAACTTCGTGTAACATCTTATAGGTACCGACTTTTCGAACCCTCTAAGCAGAATAGCCTCTTCAAATGAGTGTACATTAGGCCGTCCCTTATTTTGCAAAAATTGGAAATGTTATAAGTTCGTTAATGGAAAATGATCGTTTTAGCTAATAAATGATCGGGTCAAAATTTGAAGTCCATATCTCAAGGCTAAGTGGTCCCTCAAGCAGTGATGGAATTACTCTCCTCATGAAGCAATTCGCGAGTGTAAACCCGAGCAAAGTCCAACAACAAAATTACAGCAAATCGCCAACATGATTTGTATTCAGCAACAAATTGATATCACATTTTAATATCAGTTTATCTTTACTTAATTTGATTTCAAATTTTGTTTTCGGTTTGCTGTCATTTTAAATTGATATAAATATTTAGTGTTAGAATAATTTTAAATCTTTTAATAAACCATGTAGAGTAGTTCTAGGGATATATCATTAGTGCAATTATATTACTGCATTTAAAAACACGGACACGTTTAGTACTTCCAGTTAGCTGTTTGCTCTTTGAAGGAAGCACGACACTAGACAACGGCACGACCAAAACGACAACAACCTGAGTTATTAAAATTTACAATATCACAACATCAAAATTTGTTTTCAATTTGCTATCAGACTTTGCTCGGGAAGCCAACACAAGGCTTACTCACGATTCCGAGAGTAAACAGTGTGTGAGTTTATTCGCACCCACCTGCTTCGTGAGTAAAAAGCAAAACAAAAACAGAAACACTCATGAGCTTTTATTCGTGAAGAACCAGTGGAGGTGCGGGAAGTGCATTTTGTTGTGATTATAATAGCAAATCCAGTGATTATCCAACATAAACTAATGCTTTATACTTCATTGTTCCTGAAAAGCAGCACTGTCAGTTGTTAAAATGCGTTTTTCGTCAAAATGCAAAAAACTCACGAAGCTTCGCGAATCGCATGCGAGTGCTTGCCAGCTTCGTTTACTCACGAATAAAGAAGTGCGAGTATTCTCGGGCCCCTGTTGTTCCCGAGTATGTTTGTTTTGGTTTGTGTCTGATCAGCTGCAATCTTCATCATTTTCCATCCCTGCCCTCAAGGGGCCTAAAGTTGTCAAAAATGGTATGGGACCAAAAAAACATGAAATTTTTTTCGACGAAATAATGCGCTATTCTACTAAAACCGGTGATTTTAGGACCCTTAAGGGCCGAAAATGTGCTTAGATTTGCGATATCTCTAGCTCTACTCGTTTCTGAGTTATTGACAAAAAAAAAAAAAAAAAACAACCGGAAAATCAACATTTTTGACTATTTTTTTAGATCCCGAAGGAAACCTATCCTTGGTCCCATACCATTTTTGACAACTTTAGGCCCCTTGAGGGACCGCTTAGCGTTGAGATATGGACTTCAAATTTTGACACGATCATTTTTTAGCTAAAACGATCAATTTCCACTAACGAACTTATAACATTTCCAATTTTTGCAAAATAAGGGACGGCCTAGTGTACATAATCAGTTTTGTACCTTTAAGCATAACAGGGCAGAATTTAAAGGTATTATTATTTATTTATCTTTATTAAAGAGATTTTCAGCGGGGGGCTGGTTCATCTCTGTAATGGGGGGCACGTTCGGTGTAGTACTAGATTTGTAGTAATGAGCTGAATTTTAGTATGGTGAGAAGGTCAGATATCTGTTTCTGCAATGAAATGGTGCAAACAGCGTGGGTATTATGATTCCTTACCTAATTTGATGCTGTTTGAGCAAAACTTTGGGCAACACTGTTGTTGTTTTATCCATTTCTTGCAACATAAACAACATAGGGTGCCTGTACCAGTTATCGCACTACCTAAGGAAAAGTACTTCTACAAAAATAAGAAGAAGACCGACGAATGTCGTCGATACGTCAAATGATAGATTTGTTTTCATACTTTACAGGAAAAATATAAAATCTGAGCCAAACCCACTTTTACTATTTATTACGGCCTGTGCCAATGATAGGAACCCTGTACCAGTTATGGACATACTTCTTAATTTCGGTTCCACTTCGCACTATTTACATGCATTCCTTATGAGATTTGCCATAACTGGTACACTATGGCGAAATAGGGTGCAAGGAAGCCGAAATTTTAAGGAAAATGATTTATTTCTATCATAATTTGAGCAAAATGTGAAATTTGAATGAGTGCAATCATCTTTTATGACCGTGATCTATTGTTCACATACTTTTTCTTGATGATTTGCATCGTTAAAGGTTGAAAATCAACTATGGCGAATTTGAGGTACTATAGCCATAACTGGTACACTGAGCCTAGTTATCAAAAGTTTTGCTCAAACATCATCAAATTAGACAAGGAATCATAATACCCACGCTTTTTGTACCATTTCATTGCAGAAACAGATATCTGACCTTCTCACCATACTAAAATTCACATTACTACAAATCTAGTACTACACCGAACGTACCCCATTGAAAGGTACATAAACTGATTACACTCCTAAAGATTAAGTTAACCGACCATAAGCTGAAAAGTCATTTTGGATCATTTGGCTAGAGAAAGAACGAGCAGCAATGAAAGGCAAGAACGCTATTGTTAGCAGATTTTGTTAATGGTCTAGAAAACAATAAATTTAAAAAAAAGAACCGCCCGTAAAATTAAAAAAAACGGGAAAACGAAATTTGAGGGTTATAGAACCTTATCTGAGAGCTTCAATTCTTGAAGAAATAAAATAGAAACACGATAAGATCGTAAGATCATTCATGACGCCATTGTACTTACCATAGCGGTGAGGCCCGTTTTCAGAAGAACGCGCATCCGAGACAACAGGTAATCGGTGATCTCTGGAATATCGAACATTCGCATCCTGATGGCTTGTGCTGGATAACGGCTCAAAGCAACGCTCAACATTTCCAGCTGGTAAATGTTCTGAACATTGACCAACTTCTGGATCCCTCTGTCCACGTACAGCATTCGGCAGAACGGTCCGGATTGTTCCGCTTCCAGAGACGCTCTGTACCATTTGTTATCTTTCTCGTCGTTTACCAGGTAAAGTTGCTGCTTACCTTTGCTCGCGTAAAGACCTCGGTGCTTACCTTCCAGGGCATTCGACTTAACCAAGTTGTTGATAAGTTTCTGTTGGGAGAAAAATAATACTTGGCTCTAAGATTTTCCCACATTTTTGCAAATCGACTGATTCGTAGATTTACATCAATTTCCCCCTTCCGTTTCCTCAAAAAGTATTCTTTCTTACCTGTATGTAAACCATTGCATCATCTTTGAGCTGACAGTAAACATCGCCTGAATCGTCCACGTGCGTGACAACCACCGTAGTAACCCCTTTCTTGTTCAACTCCGGCATTGGCGTATCATCGCAAATGTGCTTCAAAATCACCGGGTTCAAGTTGACGTCTTCGTCGGAAGATGTATCGTACAGAATCATTTTTATTCGAACATCTCCCACACTGATAAGCTCACGGTCTTTTTCGTACTCATTTCGAGGAGTAAGAATTTCACCAATGCACACTTTACCGCTAATCAAGTTGTCCAAATGTGGCTTGGCTTTCGGATTTTCTCCGAAATCTTCGAGACCGTCAAGGCTGAAGCAGAGGCTTTGGCCAGGCAGATGCAGATACTTGGCATCACAAACATAGATGTCATCCAGTGCCACACGTTCCCATTCGCCAACATCGATGAAGAAGCAAACGCTCTGATTGTTGTTGCAGTCAATTTCGTCGATACGTACGCGGTACCAGCAATCTGGAGTCTGTACCAAGTAGTACTCTCCGATCGTGACAGAGCTAGGTTTCCGTTTATCGTTCCCCATCATGCTCAGCTCAATGTCCGTTATGAGTGAATCCATTTTGTCGCTGAATTCAGGACCAACGAGTCGTGCCCATATTTCCACTGTTGAAACTGGGTTGGTGATGTACAGGTTCCAGTACTGCTCGTTCCAAGGAAGCTGAAGAACATTGGCGGTCATGCATTTCGCTTCAGACGTAATCGAAGGCGATGAATTTGAAGAACCCGTTTCCTCGTACGCATTTGCGAACACGATCGTATTTTCCTGCACTTCATCCTTGGAAAACATATGCGAATACTGGGACATAATAATAAGCTCCCAGTGATCTGGAAGCAAAAGCTGATGCGCTCGCCGGAAAGCTTCCGGAATGTTCTTGCTAAACATGCCATGGGGACACTGGAGTAGCAGCTCATGAATCTTGATAGCGATCTCGTAATCAGAATCGAGACAAACGGAATAGTTGTTTATTTCTTCATCGCGTTTGATGTTCGCGATTGCGATTTGAGCGGCGGCAAATTGCCCCTCGAACTCGTTGGAAAAATCGTCTGGATATGTGGAATACGTAGAACCGTTAACCTAATGTAAAATTGAAAAAAAGATACATTTTACGAAAAAAAACATGCTTGAAGTAAAACAAATATAATTTGAAAAATAAAATGAACACTACTACGTAATAAGTACATATGAACTCACAAAATATGTATATGATTGCAATATGATATAATGATCACAGAGAAACAGACGTAACACTTAAAGCACGTAATCGCCCAATGCTAAACGTCCTGTGTTTGGCCGGGCCATCAATAGATGGCGGTAGTGAGCAAACGTCAAACAGGAGCAAAAATAATGCCAACTCCGCGAGTGGTCAATTGACCAACTAGGTACCGAAAATTTGAATCAACACAGTTAGAAAAAATCACCGACTTCGGTAATGTTTTACCGAAATCTCAACCGTTAAGTTTGCTTTACAGGAAAAAATCGGTAAAGGTAGCAACTTTTACCGAAGTTCGTTAGAGTTTAACAGATAAACGATAACATTTTACCGAAATTTGTTATTTTTTTACAGAATTTCGGTAAAAATCCATTACCGAACGCTCAGCGGTTGAGATTTCGGTAAAAATTACCGAACACGATTAGCTGTGAACCGTTAAAAAGGTGATCGATGATAAGCGAGTGGAGTGTTACGTCTGATTCTCTGTGTAATGATTGTTTTCTCCATTTCTTGCCTTTTCAACAACACAGTTATCCAATGTTTCGCTCGAACAACATCAAATTAGGCAAGATATCATAATGCCCATGCTTTAAAATCTAGTAGCAGTACTTAAATCTTAGTATCTTTACAAATCTAGTAGCAGGTACTTCACCGAACGTGCCCCATAGGACACATATTTGAAGTTTATATAATTATCCGCGGCAGCTAGTATGTACAACCAAGGATGTTTTCTCGCACCTAACAATTATGTAACGCATTTGTCTGTAGCTAAGAAGCCTAATATTAAAATACTAGCTGACCCGACGTGGCTAGCCACGTTTTCACGATACCGAGAATTATGACGATGGCTTAAAAATGTTTGATATCCTTTAAAGTGTTCTAGAATACCCTACTACTTACTCTCTTTGCCATGTATGCACGGCTCCAAAAACTTCTCCGAATTCTAAACAGAAAGTTTTTAAATATGCTATTATTTGTGAAAAATACTCGAACATGTATGTTATCCCAACAAACATTTTTGCTGTACAAGAGTGGAACAAACAACTCTTAAGCAAACTTCAGCTTAAGAAACTGTTGTTCAACTAGTTCTGTTACTTGGGATTGGCTTTTTGCCCAAGAAAGTTGTAAAAATTTCTTCATATTTGAAACAGAAACCTCTCGAAATAAATACATTGACGTCCTTGTAGAAAATGAAAATTCTTCAATTTCAATTCTTCGACTTCGATTCGGCTTCAATCTCAAACACTCAGATCACACCATGCCACCATACCACTGTACGTGTAATATTTCAGTCAAGCTTTGCTAAGCGTGACGGTAAGACAGATAGACAACACCTGGCTTCATATGCCGTTTTTGATCTCCTTAATTTAGATTTGGAAAATGTTCATCTTTTATGGAGATTCTTGAGCATTCTGGGATAACAATTTCCAAAAGTTTCCTCAGAAGCCATTGTAATTATGCGAAACATTTCATTCAGCAATGGACTCATCAGTAGCGCCAGAAGGTATACTATCATGTATTATTCAAAAATTAAAAAAAAAAACGCCAGAATGTATACTCCCAAATATACACCTTTAACTGTTACAGGGTTCTAATCCCTGAAATGGTAAGAAACTTCTTGAAGCTTCTCAGGAACTGCGATTTTTTCATTTCATTTCAGCCACCGTGAATGAATGTTCGGAACGTATACAGCCAAGCAGTAAACTTGCGGGTAGTTAGCAAAATTATGCTGATGGCGAGAGAACTTCCAGAAACTTCCGGAAAGTTCTCGAAAATTAAAGTAGTTGAATACTTCAGAACATTCCAGAACGTTCTTCTTTTTTCTGAAACTTTCAGTAATTTTCACAAAAATAGCAAGCATCATTTGTTCGAATTGGTAAAGAAGAAGATGTTTCATACGATTGCATCTTCTTTCTGGAGCATTCAGAAACTTCTAGGTCTCGAATATTTAAGAAATTCAATACTCCGGAACATTCCAAAACCTTCTTCTTCTTTTCTTCTGGAACTTTCAGTAACTTCCAGAAAGTTCTTTGATTATTTAGAATATTGATGTTCCAGATCATTCCAAAAAGTTCTTATTATTTTTGAAGTGATACAACTATGGTGAAGCATTTCCATGAAACATTTCAAAGCGTTACGGACAGACAGACAGACAACGCTGGGATTTTATATATATGATGGTATTCGGCAAATATGTAGAAGTAGAATAGTGTTTTTCCTACAATAGGACATGTGGTACTCTCCGGCTTGACAGATCGAATGATAATAATCTTCCCTAACGGCATGGTCTACTCGGATATGTACCAAACTACCACATCTCCTTTTGTCCAAATAATAATGCAATGTTGGCCTACTTCAAGAATTTATCCTCTATTTTGCACTGCATCTGACAATTAAGGATTTTATATTACCTGCAATATTTATCATAACTTGTTTTAGAAAACTACATTTATCGATCAAGATCAAGATATAAATAGTTCGTTTCTCTTTACTATTTGTGAAGCATTTCTATTGCTTTACCATACAAGTGAACATATTTCTTATTAGACTTTTTGTTAGATAGTCTCCCTTCTAGTTTGTTTACCATTATTTTATACCCGGATTTTCATTCCTTCTTCGAGTGTCTCCCTGCCTAGCCGGTAAAATTTGTCAACTGTCATTTCTGCGACGCCCTCCTTGGAGGCGAGACATCATTGCCAGCCCCGGCCGGAATTTCATCCGCCGCTTTGGCGTCTCCCTCCTTTGAGGCGAGACATTATTGCCAGCCCCGGCCAGATTTTCATCTGCCGCTTTGGCGTCTCCCTTCTCTGAGGCGAGACATTATTGCCAGCTCCGGCCAGATTTGCATCTGCCGCTTTGGCGTCTCCCTCCTTTGAGGTGAAACATTAATGCCAGCCCCGGCCAGATTTTCATCCGCCGCTTTGGCGTCTCCCTTCTCTGAGGCGGGACATTATTGCCAGCTCCGGCCAGATTTTCATCTGCCGCTTTGGCGTCTCCCTCCTTTGAGGCGAGACATTATTGCCGTCTACGGTCGGATTTTCATCCGCCGTTTCGGCATCTCCCTCTACCGAGGCGAGATTTTACGAGTTCCCTCATGTCTGATCCGATCGGTTGCTATCCGTCGGAAAACGATTCTATAACATTCCCCAGAAAACCATTCCCCAGAATACCAATCCCCAGAATTCCATTCCCCAGAAAACCATTTCCCAGAATGTACCATTCCCCAGAATGTACCATTTCCCAGAAATCCGTTCCCCAGAAATCCATTCCCCAGAATGCACCATTCCCCAGAAATCCATTCCCCAGAAAAGCTTAATATACTCTGCTAAAAAGTTTAATTCGATACACAAACAGTAAAATGTTGATCATAATGATATGTTATACCCCGGACAGACATGTGATACGAGTATTATTCCTGTACAACGGTACGCAGTGTCAAGAAAATTCCAACTCATTTCAAGCGCAATTGTACAGTGATTCTTGTATCACATGTGTGTCATAAGTATTAAAGGCAAGGATTTTAACATTATAGTGTTATTACGAGCAAATATCTATTTCTTGTACGGTATATGAAACAAATTAAGGTAAAAATGTATACATACATACATATCCATAAAAATATTCTACAATAGTAAACGTTTGAATTACCATTGTACACAGTTGCATGTTGATCTTTAAACCTATCTTGAAAGTTCACAAACTGTTAGTTGCGTTGCTATAAAATGTTTTGTTTTTGACAGATTTGTGAAAATTGGCTTCTTTAGTGATGTTGAGATAATTCCATATTCTGAATCTGCATGCCAAACTGAATCGAAATCCAAACTTTCATCTATTTTGGTGCCCGGGAACCTTTTTAAAAATCAATTTGAAATTTGTATGGGAGCGATTTGTTGAATCACCCCTCGTCGCATTTTGTACTGAGCGGAGCTGTCAAGCAGTTGCCCGGCTGTCAAAAAGTGATTTCAAAAAATCTCTTTGAAATTGATTTTAGCTACCAAAATAAAGTTCTAAAAATTTGAAAAAAATCATAGCGGCTCAGAAAAAGGTGCTCTTTTGTTTAAAAATAGAAAATCATTGAATTTTTCTTAATTTAAAAACCCAATTGTGCAGCACTTGTTTTACGATGAATAACGTTTTAAAAGTGATGTGCAAAATTTACAGAGAAAACGCATATTCTTCTGATGTTGTTCAGTGTACAAGATACTTAAGACTCAACTGACCACGTTTTTCTTTGCAAACGGTTGGAGGGATCCATCCCAATGGTTGTTCCTAATTATTCGCTTCAAAGGCTCTTCATTCATGCGGTATGAGAAGGGCTTTCATCATTATTCCAATACTATGGAATGGAATAGAAAAAGTGAACATATAAGCAGTTTGAATGCCAACAGAAGGGAAAAAGTATCATTGTTTTCCTTTTGGCATTCAAAAACCCAACAATGTTCCTTCTTTTTAAACAATATTCTTCTTAAAATTAAGGCAATTAGTAAAAAATTTTAAATTATAACTGCTTACATTTTCAACATAGATTCTCCCTTCTTTTCTATATAGGCTGTTCTTTCGAATTTCTCTTTTCAGGAAATTATGGGCATTATTACAACCACCGGTGTTAAATTGCTGTTATATTTATTATTAATTTTTTTTTCAAATTTCTGAACACCTGTGCTTGTGGTGCCGATTGTAACTAGCCTAAACATTGTAACTCGAAAGAACAGCCTATGTAGAAAAGAAGGGAAAATCTATGTTGAAAAAGTAAGCAGTTGTGATGCCGATAATTTCCTGAAAAGTGCAATTCGAAAGAACAGTCTATGCAGCAAAGAAGGAAAAGTCTATGTTGAAAATGAAAGCAGTTATAATTCCAATAATTGTACCAATTGCCTAAATTCTAAAAAAAGCTTGTTTAAAAGAAGGAACAGTGTTGGGTTTTTGAATGCCGCAAGGAAAACAATGTCACCACAGACAAACAGACGTAACACTTCGAACATTTTTCGATTTAAATTTTAGTCTCGGAAATAGGTTCGCTTAATTCTAAAAGGACTGAATTTGGCCAATCATCAACTAGGTGGCAGTAGTGAGCAAACGTCAAACTCAAACAAAAACTATGCGAGCGCCGCGAATTGGCAGTTGGTCAACTCTCAAATTTTCAAATAAACCGTTAAATCGATGTACGATGGAAATTATCAGAGTGTTACGTTTCCTTCTTCGTTAAAAAAATGTTTGAGTCGTTATAAGAATTGTTGGCATTACAACTGCTTATATGTTTATCAAAATTTTTCCCTTCTTTTGCATAGGCTGTTCTTTCCAGTTGCACTTTTCAAGAAATTATCGGCATTGCAACTGCTTACTTTTTTAACATTGATTCTCCCTTCTTTTTTGCATAGGCTGTTCTTTCGAATTGCACTTTTCGGGAAATTATGGGCATTACAGCCTCCACCGGTGTTAAAATTGCTGTTATATTTATTTCATATTTTTTTCTAAATTTCTAAACACCTGTGCTTGTGGTGCCGATAATGACCTGAATAGTGTAACTTGAAAGAATAGCCTATGCAGAAAAGAAGGAAAAAACTACGTAGAAAATGTAAAAAGTTCTGATGCCGATAATTTACTGAAAAGTACAATTCGAAAGAACAGCCTATGCAGAAAAGAAGGAAAAATGTATGTTGAAAAAGTAAGCAGTTGCGATGCCAATAATTATACCAATAGCCTAAATTGTAAAGGCAAATCATGCTTATTTCCGAAGTCTTTCTTGTCAAATAAGAATTTTTGGCAGGATGTTTCTTCCGGTGATTTTTTACGAATAAATATTTGATTTTTAGCTATTAATATAAACCATTCAGAATTAAAGCAATAGTTTTATTTTTTTCTGGGGAATGGTACATTCTGGGGAATGGAATTCTGGGGAATGGTACATTCTGGGGAATGGATTTCTGGGAAATGGTACATTCTGGGGAATGGGTTTCTGGGAAATGGTTTTCTGGGGAATGGTACATTCTGGGGAATGGAATTCTGGGGATTGGTTTTCTGGGGAATGGTTTTCTGGGGAATGTTATAGAATCCGGAAAACAGACTATTTATGATAATTACCTTAAGCTTCAACTGGATCACCCAGTTTCAACCAGTCTTTTCCTTCCTCGTTTCCATCCTTGGTTTCGTTGATTTTCACGAGGTGTGTAGCCGAAAAGATCGCCGTCGCATTTCCTGCCGAATATCCGCTGATCTAATTATTCTGCTTCTACAAGATGATCTTCTACTCGATACTCCCAAGTTCCGCTTCTTCAGGGATGATCAGCAAATGGGTTCTTCTCGTCGCCAATGTGGTACTCTCCGGCTTGACAGATCGAATGATAATAATCTTCCCTAACGGCATGGTCTACTCGGATATGTACCAAACTACCACAGGACACAATCAGTGAAGTACTAAACTGCCGTCGGACGCATAAATGTCACATGTTACATTTCGACATTTTTGAGGTTTTTATGTCAAAAGTCATATTTAGGTACATATTTTTGATATAATCTGTCAACATATGAATTTATGTATATTTCGATAGTTGAATTGAGTTGAAGTCAATCCAATGCGACAACAGTCAAAGTTTATTTTGAAACTTAAAATGCGTTTTTCTCGTGTATTTTCAATGTAACATGTGACATTTATGCGTCCGAGGGCAGTAAAGTTGTAGTAATGAGCTGAGGTAAATCCTCCGTTTCTGCATTCGTTGCCTAATTTGATGCTGTTTGAGCAAAAACTGAGGCGCATGGAAATATATGGAGAAAACGTGACTTGATTTACAAAACTGCAGATAACTTTTGATATTAAGAAACAGTACATCTCTAGTTTTTTTTATATTATGTATAAATGTGTCAGCTTCATTGATGTAAAAATTTTGAAAATCGGTGGTGTCAACACGGTTGAAAAAAGATTTGGTATCAAAATACAAGATGGCGTCCAAAATCAATACGGCCGGCCCAACTTTTTATAACTGTCAATAGTAGCACTATCATTTCTCTTTTCAACAACGTTTCGTTTTGAGGGAGTTTTAGAAGAAACTTTCGAGTTATAACTGTTCAAATGAGCCAACATTTGACCAAAATCGAGGGGTCTGCAAAAAAGGTTGTGGCTCAAACTAGCAAGGGGTCCATCAATTTGAGTAACCAAATGCATTTTCCTTACTTTTTTGGCAAGAACTTACAGAAAAACGCCACCTTAAGCATTTTTAAAGACAAGGTGTAAATAGTGGGACGGTCTCAAAATTGTTCACGGACTCAATGTTAACGCTATTCAAATAACACGTATAATGGAAGTATAAAAAAGGGATGAGATATGTGAATGGATTTTGTTTGATTTGAGGATGCAATTTAAGCATGATGATTGTCAAGTGTTATCTCACCCTATATAAAAACCAAAAAAAAAGCAAATGTAAATGTTCAATAGCAAAAAATATATACCATTACGCGGCATTGTATGCGCATGTTCCTCAGCTTGAAGTACGTATACTTTGGACGTGGCAGATCATAAAATTTGGCATATTCGGACAACATCTCTACGGGGGTAGCCATCGGTGCACTCCAAGAGAATGGTTCTTTTGGGCGGGCTGTTTGTGCTGTCGCAGCTGGTGTTAATGTAGTGGATGTTGGGGACTACAAAGGGCGAAATAAACATGCAAGACTACAAAAGAAAACGTCATAAAGTTCAAAGTACCAACCTTAGGTTCAACATTAGACGGTTTGTTAGCAGCGACTACCCTTGCAGCCTTTTCCAAATCCGAACTGTCGACTTGCTGCTTACTCTTCAGACGATCTTGTAGCGTTTTCTGTCCTGGAATCGTACGGAGTGGTGCCACCGGTGTCGGAACAATAATCGGATCGTCAAAACTCGGTGGCACATCACGCACGGGGTACGACTTTGGCATTTTCTGTACCGGAGGTGATGTGGGCACCACATCTTTCGTCACTTGGAGCCTCGAATTTACACTTCTGTGGTCTTGCGCCGGTGTACCGGAAGACGTGGGTGGCAAATGTGGTTGTTT
Source organism: Aedes albopictus (assembly GCF_035046485.1). Lineage (NCBI taxonomy): Eukaryota > Metazoa > Arthropoda > Insecta > Diptera > Culicidae > Aedes > Aedes albopictus. The sequence continues at coordinate 450,057,994 of NC_085138.1, forward strand.
ATTACCTGTGTCCGCGTGTGTCATTTGATGGTTGTCTTTGTCAATAGCTTTGGAAGGAGCAAACATGTTTTGTTCGTTGCGATGCTCTGGGGATCGAATGACAAATTGTGGCTCCTGATTTTTCAACTCCAATTGTGAGGATTGTCGCTGCTGCATTTGTGGAGCTCGCTCGTTCAGTATGTGTCGTAAGTCATTCGAGTTTAGAGTAACTTGAGCTGTCTTGGCTGAGTCTTGGCTGGCTTTATTGAAATTCTTGACAGTCGAGTTATTGTTGTTCGTTTCGATGCGGTTATATCGTTGGTTGTTCACATTTTGCGAAGTGTTGTTTCCATAGATCTTGGAGTTTGCAGTTGACGTTGGTGCAACTTTGTTGACCGCCATTAGCGGTTTAGATTGATTGCCATTGGTGTACCGATTGTTATTCGTCCATCCAACATTGCTGGGAGTATTCTGAAAGAATGGCTTCAGCGGATTGTTCTGGTATCGCTGATAGTTGTTCTGCGACTGTTGAGAATATTTCTTCTGGATGAATTGGCTTGATTTGTTCGGCATTTGTGAGTACATTTTGTTGTAAGCGCTGGGATTCCAATTGTTACCTCCTGTTCGTTTCTGAGGTTGGCGCAAAATGGAAAACCCGGACTTCCTTGTCTTTGTGGTTTTTTGAGCCGCGACCATTTTCAGAATGTGCACTGAGTCTGCACTGGGTTTAACAAAAATCACAGTCTTGAAAATAAATATTATTATTATTCATGAAATTACCTCCTTTAATTATAAAAAAAAAAAACTCACCTCACCCATCCTGCTCTGAACGACAAACTCTCCAGTTGATTTCAGGAACTCATCGGCATTGGGATATCCAAACTTCTTGTACATCAGCGGACCGCCTTCCAGTTCACGATAATCTGCCAGTATGCTCTGTACCGTTGACGGCCCTTTTTTGGACAGTACCAAAGCTCGCAGTACCGAAATGGCGGACTCAGCTTCTTCTGAATGTTCTTTTCTGGGAATGCTTGCCATTGTTGCTTGCAGCTAATGGAGAAAGGAACGAAATAGAAATAAATAATCGATGGTAAATATACCAGGATTATTAATTTGATTCAATTAAATAATCTTTTATATCCTTCAAAAGAAGAATAATAAAGATGTTGACAGTCCAAGGCTTGTGCAGTCTCTACTGTGTGGTCCAATGATCACCCGTATTTATACTACATAATGAATCATACCTGTATAGACATTTAGGTACTGTCCTGATTAGTATTTCATGTAGGTAGATATCCTATGCACACAACCATTAGGTAGACACTATATAACCAAGTATTAAAAAAAGGTTATATAAAAAGTTGATAAACATTACATAGCAAATCAGATTTTAATACTAATGGAGCACGTTCGGTGTAGTACTAGATTTGTAGTAATGAGCTGAATTTTTGTATGGTGAGAAGGTCAATTCTCCGTTTCTGCAATGAAATGGTGCAAAAAGCGTGGGTATTATGATTCCTTGCCTAAATTGATGCTGTTTGAGCAAAACTTTGGATAACAATGTTGTTTATGTTGCAAGAAATCGAGAAAACAACAACACTGTTACCTAAAGTTTTGCTCAAACAGCATCAATTTAGGCAAGGAATCATAATACCCACGCTTTTTGCACCATTTCATTGCAGAAACGGAGAATTGACCTTCTCACCATACATAAATTCAGCTCATTACTACAAATCTAGTACTACACCGAACGTGCCCCATTCTTCGTTTCTGCAATTAAATGGTGCAAAAAGCGTGGGTATTATGATTCCTTGCCAAAATTAATGCTGTTTGAGCAAATCTTTGGATAACTATGTTGTTTATGTTGCAAGAAATGAAGAAAACAACAACACTGTTGCCCAAAGTTTTGCTCAAACAGCATCAAATTAGGCAAAGAATCATAATACCCACGCTTTTTGCACCATTTCATTGCAGAAACGGAGAATTGACCTTCTCACCATACTAAAATTCAGCTCATTACTACAAATCTAGTACTTCACCGAACGTGCCCCATTGCAAACAGCGTGGGTTATATGATTTCTTGCCTAATTTGATGCTGTTTGAGCAAAACTTTGGGTAACTGTGTTGTTGAAGTTGCAAGAAATAAATAATACAACAACACAGTTACCCAAACTTTTGCTCAAATAGCATCAAATTAGGCAAGAAATCATATAGCCCAAGCTGTTTGCACCATTTCATTGCAGAAACGGAGAATTGATCATCTCACCATACAAAAATCCAGCTCACTACTTTCAATCTACTACTTCACTGATTGCTTCCTATTAAGGAACTGAGGCGACAGAAGGCAGTCGAAGTGTCCGAAAATGAGTACGTAGTTTATGGACAGCGCCCTTACTCTTCCTAATAGGATCGGATCGTAGTAAGCAGTGCGCGCGAACGTGAATCAAAATATATCTGTCATGATTTTTTTCGTTCTCGTGAATTTTGTACTTTTACACAGCGAAATTCAATTTCGGTTAAGGCCCTGAATATCCTGGATTTGAATACCTATCTAATTTTGTTCAGCTGAGGACGCAAGGACCTTACTGTAAAGTGACCAGACGTCCCGGATTGTGCGGGACAGTCCCGGATTCAAGCTAGCCGTCCCGCATTATCAAGTGTCCCGGAATTGTCCCGGATTCCAACAGTCACTAAAATATTTTTCTTGGCAGATATGTTAAACTGCTTCTGTTCGTCTTAAACGAGCTCAACGATTTGCTCTCAAAAGAGCAAATCCACACAGCAAATAAAAATGTAAAATGAACTTTTGATCCGTAAATGTAAATCAATGCAGTTAATTTTGGTTGATTCTTGTAAGCCTCTGCAAGTAAATTTGAAGGCGTACGTTTCGCAAAAACTGTTCTTTCATGTTGTTATTTCAAAAATATTCTTTTAAGATTTTTTAGTAAAATCGATGTAGCAATCCACAGGGCGTCTGACAGAAACTTTGAGATAAAATCTGAAGAGAAAGATATCGTGAAAATAAATAGTAGAACTTTTAATGTGAGCATGAATTTAAGTGGGATATTCTAGAAAAAATCTTACTAGATCACTTTGAGGATTTTTAGAGTAATGCATGAAAAAAATCCAGTGGAAGGGCATCTGATTAAAATAGGAATCATCCTGGAATAACACCTTGAGGAAATACTAAAAGTTCCTAAGTAACCTCGAAGGACATTGTTGATATTTTCAAGATTTACATCTACAAGCAAGTCCCATTCAGATTATTTTTGGGAAATTAGGTTAAAATTCCCACTAGTTTTTTTTTCCTTATTTTATAAAGGGTTCCTCCGAGAACTCCTCTAGTTATTCATGCAGGAAAATCTAAAAAAGTTCTCAGCATTTTTCCCCCTAAGGTTTTTACTAGAAATTCTTGCAGAAATTTTTATGTATTGTTTTGAAGGTTTTTCCAGAATGTCCTTTTACAGATTTTCCTGGGGATTTTTGGAAAGATCAAGGGATTTCTATATGCTACAAGAAATATGTGGTGGATAACTCGGAACATTATTCTGATTCAGGTAGGAATTTAACTTCCAATGGATGGAATTCCAGGAAGGAAATAAATTTGTGTCCCGCATCAGAGCAAAACATATCTGGCCACTTTACCTTACTGGTGCATTCAGTGCGCGAATTATTTTTCGCTTTTGTGTTGGTATTTTCGGCTGGCAGTAGGATTCATTGGTTAATGAATATCGATTCGAATGAAAATATACTCAATTGTTGTGCTAAGGAGCAAGTTATTACTCTTTTGTAGAGAAGCTGCTGCAACGCGAAAGAAACAATGGAAGGTCAAAGGTCCAAGTGGATTCGGAATTCCGGCTTGCCATGGTGTTACCGATGGAATGCTGGAAGTCAGAATTGACGTGTGGCCGTTGCAACACCTTTTGGACATTCATCATTACAACCGGTGAGATCTTTCTGATTTGATTGCTTTGATTTGTTTTGAGTAACATAATTGTGAAACATATTAATAATGGATCAAAATATGTGACAACACGTGGTGGACACGCCTCGCTGTTTGTACCCAGATGCAGTGTGTTGCTCGACCGTGGTGGTGCCCATGGTTGTTGTTGTTGTTTTTTTTTAATAGGACAGATTGGTGAAGTACTAGATTTGTAGTAATGAGCTGAATTTTAGTATGGTGAGAAGGCCAATTCTCCGTTTCTGCAATGAAATGGTTCAAAAAGCGTGGGTATTATGATTCCTTGCCTAATTTAATGCTGTTTGAGCAAAACTTTGAGTAACCGTGTTGTTGTTTTCTCCATTTCTTGCAACATAAACAACAAAGTTATCCAAAGTTTTGCTCAAACAGCATTAAATTAGACAAAGAATCACAATACCCACGCTTTTTGAACCATTTCTTTGCAGAAACAGAGAATTGACCTTCTCACCATACAAAAATTCAGCTCATTACTTCAATTCTAGTACTACACCGAACGTGCCCCATTCATAGTAGTGTTTTAACCTTTTTCCAACTTTTCTGTAGTGATTGCTGTATTACTTTTCTGTTTATTATAATGTGGCATATTTCATTATATACCATAATTGGGGAGTGGGTCATCATACTTTTTTCTAGTTTCAGAGAGCGAATAATGGCGCCTCAGCCTAGGCTTTCGATTTTTGTATTACATCTTCATTAGGCTTCAATGGGACACGTTCGGTGTAGTACTAGATTTGTAGTAATGAGCTAAATTTCAGTATGGTGAGAAGGTCAATTCTCCGTTTCTGCAAAGAAATGGTGCCAAAAGCGTGGGTATTATGATTCCTTGCCTAATTTGATGCTGTTTGAGCAAAACTTTGAGCAACAGTGTTGTTGTTTTCTCCATTTCTTGCAACATAAACTACATGGTTATCCAAAGTTTTGCTCAAATTTGATGCTGTTTGAGCAAAACTTTGGATAACCATGTAGTTTATGTTGCAAGAAATGGAGAAAACAACAACACTGTTGCTCAAAGTTTTGCTCAAACAGCATCAAATTAGGCAAGGAATCATAATACCCACGCTTTTTGCACCATTTTATTGCAGAAACTGAGAATTGCCCTTCTCACCATACTAAAATTCAGCTCATTACTACAAATCTAGTACTTCAACGATCTGTCCTATTCTTGTATTACATCTCCGATGTGCTGCAAGCATTGATAATGACAAGAAAAATGATAGAAGTAGTCGATTCTATCATTTTCCAGGATTCTTTTAATGAATGGCTGTGTATGTGTAGACTAGACTAGACTAGCGCCCCTACTCTCCCTAATAGAAGAATTCGAATGACCCCCAATAGGACAGATTGGTGAAGCACTAGATTTGTAGTAATGAGCTGAATTTTAGTATGGTGAGAAGGTCAATTCTCCGTTTCTGCAATGAAATGGTACAAAAAGCGTCGGTATTGTTAGTTTCAACTGGAGGAATCCCTAAGGAATCTTGCGAGTATTCCCAGGAAGAATCTGAAAAGGAATCCTTTTGAATGTCATCCAGAGTTTAAAATTTTCATTTTCAATGAGTGAAATTCAACGTGAATTTTGAAGATTCTCAACTGAGGGATCAAAATAAAATTCATTTTGGTGAATGAATTTTTTCACCTATTCATTCATTTTTCTGTCACTGACAATTTTCACTGAGAAATAAAACTGGACCGTAACTCCCGATTATACTTCTAATTACCTCAAAACTTGTGTATAGTAGTTAATTAGAATAATAATTATGTTCTCTATTTGTCAATTAAGTCGGATTGTGCGTCTGTTAACAGAAATTTGACATTCTACGACGTGCGACGTGAATGAAAAAAGAGAGGCATTCAGCTGACAGTGAATGTGGCCAAACACGAATGAAAAAATGAGAATGTCAATCTTCACTTTCAATCTTCGAATTTTTTACTCTCTGATGTCATCTAGATCTATAGAAATCTCTGAAGGAATCTCGGAAGAGATCTCCAAAAGAAACCTGGAAGAACTCCTTAAGAAATCTCTGGAGAAATTCCAAGAAAAAACAATGTTGGAATACAGGAAGAAACTCCAGGAGGGCTCCCGGAAGAAATTTCGGGAGGAATCCTAGGAGAACAAATCCCACGAGTGTCTCAAACAAGGGAGGAAACTCTGGAAGAATCCTTAACGGAAACTCACGAGGAATGTCGTAAGAAACTTCGGAAGGAATCCCTGAAAATATCCAGGATAAAATTCTTAATGAATCTCTGGAGAAATTCTTGAAAAAAGGCCGGATGGAGTCCCGGGAAAATCTCTAAAGAAGTCTCGTTTAGTAATCAATAAAGTAATGACAGAATCCCCGGAACCCCTAGAACAATTTGGGAAGAATCCCTAAAAAGAAACCACTAGATTTAGGGAGGGAGGGTCATGTACCATTTGGGCAGGTGTACCTATTTTGGGCACTTTTTTTTAGTTTTTTTTAATGTGTATTTTAACTTAAATGCTAATTCTTCACTCAAAGGGTACTTTCCGCTATAACTAAGTCAATTTCAAACCGATTGATTTGAATTTTTATATAGAGTTAGATACTGTACGTGCCTAACTCTATATAAAAATTCAAATCAATCCGTTTGAAATTGACTTAGTTATAGCGGCAAGTGCCCAAAATAGGTACACCTGCCCAAATGGTACAAGGCCTTATCAATGGAGGAATTCTAAGGTAAAGGAAATGTGGGAGAAATCTTCATTGAAAAAAATTGCGTCACGTAATTTATGGACGTTTTCAAAATGCTCAAAATAGGTCCCCTTCCCACATGGCTTGGTCAGCCAAAGCAAAATCAAGAAATTGACATTTGTTAGGTCCCCTTGCCCAAATCGCCAAACACCCAATAAATAGCAACTATCAATCACTAACCTGTCGACAACTTCAATAACATAAACATACTTGTAAATACACTAATACATAAATCAATCAGTGCAATTTTATTGTCCCGTGCACGCCTCTGTGCAGTGAGAACAGCCATTATCGCGGATGCTCACTTCCAAAACTTTCACGTTCACTTTTCGATCTTCTTCTTGCGCAAGTGAAAACTTCGATTTGTTGGCCTTGCCTTTTCTGCAAGCGCATAATTTACAAAACAGAACATGAATTTGGTACTTACATGTCGATTTGCCACGGGAACGGTAACCACTTCTTCAAAATATCAAAACTTAACACGTCCGAAAATGAAAATACTCCGATCAACCTACTTTTCACCAGATCACACGTTGCACCGTCAGCACAAAACGAAAGCCAGAAACTGAATGATGACAAAAGCAGTGAAAATCAGATGCGATGCGAGCGAGATGCATCCAAATTCGAAGAGCTCGACGGTACCAGGTGAGGCGAAGCAAAAATCGCCTACTCTTTCTCTCCTATTTTGGACCTTGCGTGGATGGCAAACTGCAGACGTGACTTCATTCGAGAGAACATCGGAAGAAAGAAAGAGTCAAACTACTGACTCCTATCACACCTTTTGGGCTCAAGCACATCGATCCGAGTCTCCGCAGCTGATGATAGGGGTGTCGAAAATAATCGACTAACTGAATTAATCGATCACTTTCTACTTGCTGCAAATGAGTTTTTAATTTAATGAAAAATATTATATAGCTTTTCAACCATCTTCTTTTGAGCCGCTATTATGTTTTTTTTTTCAGATTGCAAGACCATTATTTTGATACCTAAAAACATTTTCAAAGCTCCACCTCAGATATCCATTTTGCTTCATACGTACACGGGTGAAATAGCGAGAAAAGTTAATCCAGAGGAGCTGAACCGAAATTCTTATGGCAGAATTAGCTGTTCGTTATGATTAAAAGTATTGAAACATCACAACTCAGCAAATACTAACGATATTTGCTAAACAATCGTGGCAGGCGGATGCTTGCTAATCATTAATATATAAACAAAAGCCATCACGACGAGACCCGCGCACTTAATGAATTTTTGTCTTTGTATTTATTTTCCTTTTATGGGCAATCTACGTTTTCTGTGTAAATTATGGGATGTCACATTCCACTTAGTCGAATATTAGTTTTGTGTATTTTCTAAGGACACCCCTACTTGTGAAAACATCTGCGCCTCGACGTTTTCCTCCTGGCAGGTTTTGCTTTCGCTTCAGTGCTTCCTTCTGATTGAGAAAATGGCTCGTAAAAAATTGTAAAGTTTTTGATCAAATATAATTTGTATGTTTTCGTCGTTTTCGTCGTTTGAAAGTTCCAAATAGGTACTATTGTTCGACATTCAGGTAAGGAGGTACCACCACAGGATATTACATATTGCAGGCATTGCAAAAACAGTCAGTGCTCTGTACGTCTACATCAGAACAAAATTTTCATCAAGGGCTAATCACATTTCAGGAGGTAAACATTTATATGCAGAGAGATGAACACTTCTTCGAATAACGCTGCATCTGCAGGCGGGGAGGACAATTTATCGTCCGGTGGACCACACAAGTCGAATAAAACGAACGTTTGTTTAATTTGTGGCATATACACAAACCTCTCGGTTAACATCTTTGAACCTCGGAGTGGCCCGGATATACGTGAAGTCATCTACCAAAAGTACAACTTTAAGGTAAGTTCCAATATTGAACCAAAGTAGGTAGGGTATTTTAGCCAATAGTGGACTCCCTGCAATTATTCTCGAATTTCCTGTTCAAATCTCATGGCTCATGTTCCTGGACAGCAGTTCCATGGTTCCATGTGGTGAAACTAGGCTGGAAAGCGATAATTCGATTACTCAACCAAAACTGTTAATATAAACAAGTCTAGGGAACTATTATTGTTTAAATCTAATCACCCTTATTTTATCACCGATTTAACTTGGTAATAGAATAATGATCTACCCAATAGAGGACCCCATGGGGGTTGGGGATCCACTATTATGGTAATTTGATAGAAATTCAAATGATTGTTTCATTAGAAATCGAAGGTGTTTTTGTGTGTGATGTGTAGGAAAGGTAAGATGGTTACCATGTGCAACCATAGGTAAAGACAATTTAATTCGAATATTATTGTTCCCGAGAGGGAAACCAGATTTTTACAGCGGCTCAGGTTTTTTGAAGCAACGCTTAACTGTAATTTATTAGCAAATAACACATTTAACATTCACATTTAATCAAACTTAATTACTAACTACTCACAAATAAGTGGTTTCCTCGGTCACGAATACCCTTTTTAATTCTCCAACCAAGTTGGATCAAACTTGGAACAGTTACCCTAATTTGGTGTATGCTGCGTGAAGACTGTTTTGGATTCACAAATGTTTGTCATTATTAACCAAATTTCACACAATTTATCTATTTTACTTCTACTTACGAGAGAATCCTCTGGCGCGGTAATTTTCGGAAATATTCCCTATTTCAGGATTCACCGGATATTGATATTTGGGCACCTACGAGGAGATAGCCTGGTCAGTATTAGTAGTAACTTCACTAATCAATTACAGTTTCTTCTCTTTCTGGGTTTTAACTTACGATTTTTACTATATCAATATTTACCGCACTTTGCCGAATTCTTTTTTATAATCCAATTCAATTTGTGATAACTCTAACAAACAGCAAAACTGTCGACTTCAACTTTAATTAATTTGCAATGGCGAAAATATTCCTACGAATCTTGTCTGTTGTTTTTATGCATCTCTTATTCTACATCATCCATCTCATATCTCTTCCCACCTACCACTACAGCCGCACGTGAACTGTCATGCTTCAGTTATGCTACGGCTAGACAGGTTCACTTTTAGACTGGTTCAAAATTCACAAAAGAAAATAAATTTTATTTTAATGCGGCATCGTAACACCTCAGCCCGTAACATCCGGCATACTCCGGATTTACTTTACCTCCAGTGCCGCTAAATTTACCACGCCTCGTCGCTGTACCTTACCGTCGGCGGTCCTAACGTCTACCTGTCGGACTCGGCCATCCGAGCCCTGGATGACTGCCTCGATGACGCCGCGTCTCCAGCACTTCCGGTTTTTGCCGTCGACTACGAAGACCAAGTCGCCCTCTTGGAGCGGCTGTCGATCGTCGAACCATTTCGACCGTCGGTTGATCGTAGGAAGGTACTCCCTGCTCCACCGTTCCCACATGCGGTCCGCAAGAAATTGGGAACGCTTGTACAAGTTCCGCAGAGCTTCTGCGGGTGTAGATGATTCCTCCACCTTCACGTCCGCACCAGACACCGTTCCTCGTAGGAAGTGGTTCGGCGTCAGTGCTTCCGTTTCGGTCGAGTCCTGCGGCAAATATGTTAGTGGCCGCGTGTTGATCATGTCGGCCGCCTCCGCCAGTGTTGTCGCCAGGATCTCGTCCGTCAGCCTTCGTCCATCGTCGAGTGCGCGCATGGCTTCCTTCACCGACCGTACCATCCGCTCCCAGACGCCACCCATGTGCGGCGTTGCGGGCGGAATGAAGTGCCAGGCGGTTGATGAACTGCTAACACCCTCCGCGCATGCTTTATTGATTTTCTCCATCTCGTTACTTGCTCCCCGAAAGCAAGTGGCATTATCGGAGAAGATATTGTTCGGTTTGCCGAATTTGCTACAGAACCGAGCGATGGCCATCCGACACGACTCCGTCGTGAGACTATGGACGACCTCAAGGTGCACCGCCCGTACGGCCATGCAGGTGAAGACTGCCACCCATCGCTTCTCCTTTCGCCGACCGACCGCAACTTCTACCGGACCTAGGTAGTCAAGGCCCACGGAGCTGAATGGCCGAAGGTGGGACGTTACTCGTTCCACTGGAAGTGGAGCCATCCTCGGAGAAAGCGGCCGGCACTTGTTCATCTTGCACCAGACGCACTTGCTCACCACCTGCTGTATCGCCGGTCGCATTTTCGGTATCTGGAACCGCTGCCGCATCTCGTTGAACACGGTCTCCGAATTGGCATGTCCGAACTGCTCGTGATAGTACTGGATCAGCTTTTGCGTTACTTCATGGGACCGGGACAGGATTATCGGATGCCTTTTGTCGAAAGAGCTCTCATCCGCGTTCGCGAGCCGCCCGTCCATCCGCAGCACACCTTTATCGTCCAGCACCGGCGAACTCTTGAAGATCGGACTGCATTTCTTGACGACCGATATTGGGCCGCCCGGCTGACGCCCCAGATTGTTTGTGAGCGCACTCATTTCATCCGGAAAACTGTCCCACTGTGCTTGACGCCATAGGATTGTCTCTGCCCGTCGAAGCTCTTCTTGGCCCAGTGGGGCTTTCACCGAAGGATAGTTGGCCGCAACGTGTTGGGTTAGCTGCCGCTGTTTCGCTGTAGCCCACGTGGTCAGTATCGGTTCTCCTCTACATTTTCGCCGGCAGTTGTCGTTGAAGCGCACCACACTCGCTGTCACCCTCAGCAACTTCGTCCAACGGGAAATCGGGTTGACGTCGATCGCACCGTGGAACAACACGATTCCTCTGGCTTCTTCGTCCGTCTCCTCAATGGACGCTTCTTGGGTTGGCCACTGGTCTTGGGGCCGATACAGGAACGCCGGTCCGTTGAACCATTCTCCGTCGCTCTGCAACGGCGGACCTTGCCCCCACTTCGTCAGCACGTCGGCGATATTTAGTTTGGTCGGAAGGCGACGAATTGCTTGTACCGATGTTGATCGGCATTGATCCAACTGCATACGGTGCGCGAGTCTGTCCAGAAAACGGTGCGGTTGATTTGATAGGAGTGCGTGTCCAGAACGGCTTGGTTCATCCTGGCCCCCATCACCGCGCCCATCAACTCCAGACGGGGAATCGACTGCCGTTTGACCGGCGCCACTTTAGCCCTGGACATCATCAGGCTGCAGTGGACGTTCCCGTCGATGACTGCTCGCAGATATGCTACGCAGCCGTATCCGTGTTTGCTGGCATCGCTGAAGATATGGAGTTCCAACGAATCGACTTCGATGGATCTAGCGTCGCCAAGATAGCAACGTGGAATCGGGATAGCTTCGACCTCCGGTAACAAACTCGTCCACCGCTTCCACAGCTCCCAGGAATTGGGATCGATTTCCTCGTCCCAGTCGCACTTGGACCGCCACAGATGCTGGATGATGATCTTGCCGTGGATGGTGAACGGCGACAGCAATCCGAGCGGATCGAAGAATCCCATCACACAACTGGCGACTAGTCTTTTCGTCGGCCGCTTTCCCTCGTACAGGTACGGCATTAACCCCTCGCGGTGCGTCGTGGAAAACGCAAACTGGTCCGTGTTCGGATCCCAGATCACTCCCAAGATTCTCTCATTGGCCGTCTGCTTGTCTCGGCCGAAATGCACCGGCGTCGCCAGCTTCGCTTTTCCCAGGCTCCGTAGAACTCCCGGCGAGTTGGACACCCAGTTTCGGATTTCGAACCCGCCCTTTTTGTGGACGAGCCGGACTTCCTGCGCCAGCCTCACTGCCTCCTCTTCGGTGTCGACGCTGTCGAAGTAGTCATCGACGTAATGCCGACGTATTATGGCCACCGACGCTTCAGGATACTGAGCGGCGAACTCTTCGGCGTTCCGGTTCTTCACGTATTGAGCCGAGCAGGGAGAGCTTGTCGACCCAAATGTCGCCACATCCATGACGTAGATTTGTGGCGGTTCTTCCGGATCTTTTCGGAAGACGAAACGTTGTTTTTGCTTGTCCTCGGAGCGAATCTGCAGCTGGTGGAACATCTCTTTCAAGTCTCCACCGAAGGCAATCCGCCTTTCACGAAACCCGCAGAGCACTTTGATGAGTGGGACGAGCATGTCCGGTCCTGACAGCAGCTGTGAGTTTAGGGATACTCCTTGCACGGCCGCCGCCGCGTCCCATTTTTGAACGACGTTGATCGGCAGGTACCACGTTTGGTCGGCAGGAGTACCGGCCAGTTCTTCGGTGGTAGCGAGATGTGCGTACCCCTTCTGCTGGTACTCGTCGATCTGCTTGCAGACGTTCTCCTTCAGCTTCGGATTCTTGTCGAGTCGCTTCTCCAACTGCTTCATTCTGCGCACCGCCATCGGGTAGCTGTCCGGGAATCGTGGATCGTCCGTTTTCCACAGCAGTCCGGTTTCGAAACGGTCACCGACGCGTTTGGTGGTTCGCTCCAGTATTTCCCGGGCGCGTTTCTCCTCTTCTGTTTCCTGCGGGATTGCCACCACTGACTCTTCCAGCGCGTAATGACTTTTTAGCAGCTCGTGCAGGTCCTCGTTGGTAATCTGCTGGTGGTAGCCGAGATAATTACCGGCCGCCGCCGAGGTTGTTTGCCGCGGCCCATACACCGTCCATCCCAATTTAGTGCGAACCGCTATTGGTTCCATGGGCGTACCCACCTTCGCTTCTATCGGCGCGAACGAGTGGATGTTGTTCGCCCCAATCAGCAACTGCGGCTGTCCGTCGTACGACTCAATGGGCAGTCCTCGCATATGTTCGTGCTGTGCGGCAAGCTCCTGCGAATCCAACTTTTGGTGCGGCAGCATCAACTTTCCCACAGTGTGCACCGTGTGCAACCGCATCTTGCCGGCGGCTGCGCCTGTTCCCGACGCCCACAGGCTCAATCTTCGGGAGTCCTCCACTCTTGACATGTTTCCCGTCCACCGGATGGTCAATCGCTCTTGTACTCCGACCGCGCCCAGACGGTCGGCGAGCTTTTTCTCCACCAGTGTGACGGAAGCACCTTCGTCCAGGAACGCCAGCACTGACACCGTTTTTCCACCGTAGTGCAGCTGTACCGGAACGATCCGGAACAATACCGTGCAGTTTGTCCGGATGTGTGCACTGAGCCCGACCGTGTTTCCGACCGGATGCATCAGCGGATTGTGGAAGTCTCGACAGTCACCGATGTTGCAGCGAATTTTGAATTTGCACTGTCCTCCATGTTCATTCAGACACACGTGGCACAGCTTCTGCCGGTTCACCATGACTTTTTAGCAGCTCGTGCAGGTCCTCGTTGGTAATCTGCTGGTGGTAGCCGAGATAATTACCGGCCGCCGCCGAGGTTGTTTGCCGCGGCCCATACACCGTCCATCCCAATTTAGTGCGAACCGCTATTGGTTCCATGGGCGTACCCACCTTCGCTTCTATCGGCGCGAACGAGTGGATGTTGTTCGCCCCAATCAGCAACTGCGGCTGTCCGTCGTACGACTCAATGGGCAGTCCTCGCATATGTTCGTGCTGTGCGGCAAGCTCCTGCGAATCCAACTTTTGGTGCGGCAGCATCAACTTTCCCACAGTGTGCACCGTGTGCAACCGCATCTTGCCGGCGGCTGCGCCTGTTCCCGACGCCCACAGGCTCAATCTTCGGGAGTCCTCCACTCTTGACATGTTTCCCGTCCACCGGATGGTCAATCGCTCTTGTACTCCGACCGCGCCCAGACGGTCGGCGAGCTTTTTCTCCACCAGTGTGACGGAAGCACCTTCGTCCAGGAACGCCAGCACTGACACCGTTTTTCCACCGTAGTGCAGCTGTACCGGAACGATCCGGAACAATACCGTGCAGTTTGTCCGGATGTGTGCACTGAGCCCGACCGTGTTTCCGACCGGATGCATCAGCGGATTGTGGAAGTCTCGACAGTCACCGATGTTGCAGCGAATTTTGAATTTGCACTGTCCTCCATGTTCATTCAGACACACGTGGCACAGCTTCTGCCGGTTCACCAGCCTCAGCCGATCCGCATACCGCAGTTTCTTGAATTCGCCGCAGTGTCGCAGCCGATGATCTGTCCTCCTACATTGTTTGCAGGGCTTCAATACCTTTTCCTCGCCGGCGTTGGCGGCCGATGCACTGGCTTCGCTGTGGCTGTATAGTCCACCTTTCTCCTTCGGCATCTTTTTTCTGGATGGTGCAATTCCTTTGGACGGCGGAGAGGGCACGAACTCGACATCCACGTTGGCTTCGCAGGCGTCTGCGACGATGTCCATTAAGAAATCCGTCAGCGTTCGCAAGGTTGTTTCCTCGTGGCCCCTCCGGTAATGGACCCATTCCCGCTTCTCTCGATCTGGTAGCTTGGCGACAAGGCTTTTGATCAACAGCGGGTTAACAAGGTGCTGCTTCAGATCCGCGGCCTCCAGATGGCCACAGAGTTGCTCCACCGTATTTCCGAATGGAACAAAACTCCACAAATTGTCCGCCCTCGGGGGTTCCAGCCGGTTCACTTTGTCCAACAGGCTTTGGAGCAGTTGTTCCGGGCGGCCGAAGTGTCGGCGCAGCTTCTCGATGACCTGCGGCATGGATTCGGGAAGCAGTAACTGCCCAGACACCAGTTCCAGAGCGTCACCTTCCAGCGCTTCCTGAAGTCGCATCAGGTTCTCGTGGTTCATGTAACCACAGGCCTCATTGGACGCCTTGTAGGCCGCGAAAAACAATGGCCACTGCGCTGGTTTGCCGGAGAATTTTGGGAGTTTGTACGTTAACCCCTTCCTCGCGGCCAGCTGGGCCTTTGTCGGTCCGGTCTGCTGCTGCCCCAGCCCGTCTTGGCTGACACTTCCCACTTTCTTGAACGTCTTCAGATTCGCCTTGCGTTCCATCGACAAGTCCGAAATCTGGCTCTGCAAATCCGAATCGCCGGAATCGTCGTCCTCCTCATCCTCTTCGGAGCTTTCGTAGCTTTGCGCTAGCTTCCTCACGTTCGCCTTGCTCAGCTTCAACACATTTTGGTCGACTTTGCCGGAATGGCCCGCTTTTGAAGCACCCGCGACTACTTTCGGCTCCGGTTTGGATTTTTGAGCCGACAGTTCCGCCAACTCCTTATCCATGGCTGCCATCTGCAGCTCGAACGAGTCTTGGTCCGCCTTCATCTGCCGAATCTGTTCCTTCTTCTTCTGGAGCAATTCCGCTTGCCAAGCTCTTTGCTCCTCTTGTTCCTCAGCGCGCATCTGCAGCTCCAATTCCATTTTTCGCTGCTCGAACGCACGCTGCATCTCCCTTTCCTTTTTCTGCAGCAGCAGCTCCGCTTCCATCTCCTCGTACTGGCGCTTCTGCTTCTCCTCTAGCGCTCGCACCTTCGCTTCCACGCTAGACGAAGCTAGGCGAGAGCTGACGCTGGATTTGTCAGACTCGTTGCCGTTTTTCCGGGTGCGAGCCTGCTTCTTGGCGTCCTTCTGCTTCTGCTGGTACTCCTGGGCCTTCTCCTGACAGGCCTTGCTTTGGCAGTACCACTTCTTCGGCAGTTTGCCCTCCTCGATGCCCACGCAACGGATGTGGAACCATCCCGAGCATCCGTCACAGCCGACCATCACTTCGTCGCGCGTAGACGGGCCACAGATGGCGCACGGAGTCGCCATCAGGTCCATGATGGTTTGGTCGTGGGTGGATTCTGCATCGGAAGCCATCTTGCTGCAGGTTTTCACTCCTCACTTGACACTTTTCACTACGCGGGAATCACTTCGCGGGTGTCACTTATTTTTAAGAATGTTCCCGAGAGGGAAACCAGATTTTTACAGCGGCTCAGGTTTTTTGAAGCAACGCTTAACTGTAATTTATTAGCAAATAACACATTTAACATTCACATTTAATCAAACTTAATTACTAACTACTCACAAATAAGTGGTTTCCTCGGTCACGAATACCCTTTTTAATTCTCCAACCAAGTTGGATCAAACTTGGGACAGTTACCCTAATTTGGTGTATGCTGCGTGAAGACTGTTTTGGATTCACAAATGTTTGTCATTATTAACCAAATTTCACACAATTTATCTATTTTACTTCTACTTACGAGAGAATCCTCTGGCGCGGTAATTTTCGGAAATATTCCCTATTTCAGGATTCACCGGATATTGATATTTGGGCACCTACGAGGAGATAGCCTGGTCAGTATTAGTAGTAACTTCACTAATCAATTACAGTTTCTTCTCTTTCTGGGTTTTAACTTACGATTTTTACTATATCAATATTCACTGCACTTTGCCGAATTCTTTTTTATAATCCAATTCAATTTGTGATAACTCTAACAAACAGCAAAACTGTCGACTTCAACTTTAATTAATTTGCAATGGCGAAAATATTCCTACGAATCTTGTCTGTTGTTTTTATGCATCTCTTATTCTACATCATCCATCTCATATCTCTTCCCACCTACCACTACAGCCGCACGTGAACTGTCATGCTTCAGTTATGCTACGGCTAGACAGGTTCACTTTTAGACTGGTTCAAAATTCACAAAAGAAAATAAATTTTATTTTAATGCGGCATCGTAACAATTATACTAGGGGGATTTCCTTGACCGCGGCATTCCTTCTGGAGTTCCTCCAGGGATGTCTATAGGGATTCTTCCAGGCATTCCTCCAAAAATTCCTCCAGAAATACCTTTATTTCCTTGACCGTGACCAATAGGTTATCGTAATGAATAAACAAAAGAATTTTAATTTAAGAGTTCCACCAGGAATTACCCCAGGAATTCCTGCAGAAGTTTCTCTAGGAATTGATCCAGGAATACCTCCAGAAATTACTACGGCAATTTCTCCAGGGATTCCTTCACAAACTCCCCCAGGAATTTACTAGAAATTCTTTCAGAGATTCCTCTAAAGATTCTTACAGAAAGTTCTCTAGAAATATGTTCAGAAATTTCTCCAGGGATTTCTCCAGAATTTCATTCAGGGATTTCTCCATGAATTCTTCCAGGTATTATTCCTGGGAACTACCCCAAGAATTCCTCTAGGGATATGTTCAGGAACTCCTCCTGAAATTCTGCCAGGAATTTGTCTAGAAGTTTCTCAAGGCATTCATCCTGAGGTTCCTCCAGAAATTGCTTAAGGGATTCCTCCAGGGATTTTTCCAAGGATTTCTCCAGGGATTCCTTCCAGAATTCAACTCCTCTAGGGAATCCTCCAGTAATTCCTCAAAGGATTGGCTCGGTATCGGGATTTGAAAGAGTACGTTTATTATGCGAAGAGATACAATGATCTTAGCGGTTCGACAATCTACATTGAACTGGCAGGCCTGGCTATTCTATACTAGCTATACAATACGCACAGAGCACAATCGGGGATACGTAGTTAGCTTTCGCTGACCTATCGGATGGGTAGATGATAAAAGAGATTAATTGTGGTTTGGAGAGAATCTAGCTGATCGAATTACAATTAGGGTGAGACAAGATTAATCCTATTCTTAACAGATCCCTTCAGGAATTCATCCAGGAATTTCTGAAGTAAGTCCTCCATGAATTTCTCCTGGAATTCCTCCAGGGATTACCTCAGGTATTCCATAAAGGAATTCCTGCAAGGATTTTTTTAGGAATTCCTCCGCGGATTCATTCAGGGATTTCTCTAGAAATTTATCGAGAAAATACTCCCAAGTTTTAGTCTAGGAATTTCTGTATGAATGCCTCCAGGAAATCCTCCAATTATTTGTTCAGAAATTCCTTCAGGCATTTTTCCAAGAATTCCTCTAGCGGTCCTCGAATTTCTCCAGGGATTTGGCCAGGATGTTTTCCAGGGACTCCGCCAGGATTTTTTTCAGAAGTTCCTCCAGAGATTCCCTTAAAAATAGGAAGCAATCGGTGAAGTACTGGATTGAAAGTAGTGAGCTGGATTTTTGTGTGGTGAGATGATTGATTCTCCGTATCTGCAACGAAATGGTGCAAACAGCGAGGGTATTATGATTTCTTGCCTAATTAGATGCTGTTTGAGCAAAAGTTTGGGTAACTGTGTTGTTGAAGTTGCAGGAAATAAATAATACATTCCTCTAGGTATACTATTTTTTAATTCTTCTAGGGATTCCTAAGGGGTTTACTCCAGGCATATCTGCAGGAATTCCTCTAGCGGTTTATCCAGGAATCCCTTCAGGGATTGTTCCAGGAGTTCTTTCAGGGATTGCTCCAGGAATTCTTGTAGTGATTCCTTCTGAAATCCTTCTCTGGATTTTCGCAAAAATTTATTCAGGGGCTCGGTCAGAAACTTCAGAAATCCGTTCATCATCTTTTCCAGGGATTACCCCAAGATTTTTTCCAGAATTGCCAGACGATTTTTTGAATTACTTAAAGGATTTCTAGAGGAGTTCCTCCAGCGATTTTTATTGGAATACTTTTAAGACACTTTAAGAGGGATACAGGAGTCAGAAAATTCTCCAACAAGTCACCCAGGAATTCTTTCATTTCGCGAAATCTTTAAAGAGTTCATCCACGGATTTATTCAAGAATCCATCCATTAATTCCTTCAAGAATACTCCCTGCAGCTCCTGCAAAGGAGTTTCTTCAGAAATTCGTCCTACAATTCTTTCAGGAATATATCTTGTTATTCTTTTAAGGCCCCTGTAATTTACATTACAAATATCAGTACTTATATACTAGAAGCGCTTTCAGACATTTTCGGCACTATAATTCAACTCCGGAAGATTTCTCGGAAAAAGTGAAAGCTAGAACAAATTGAATAGGAGTCCCACTAACAAAACAGCTGCTACTATACAGTACAATTCGTAATATTGAGAAATTCACAAACCAGCAGCGCTTTGAAGGCCATTATGCGATATCATTGCATCAAGAAGCTGTAATAAAGAAACTTGCTGTACCCGCTATACCAAGACCAACACGGCTTGTCAGATGTAAAGATTATTGTCACAATAACTTTAAGCGGGATATATAACTGCTACACAAATACTTTACAGCTCTTCATTTCTGTGCTTTGAAATTATTGGGGGTGGTTTCATTGCACTTTAATATCGACTTCAATCCAACTCCGGAAGATGTGCAAATCGAATTAAGAGTCTCAGCCAATAAAACAGCTGCTTTTATACAGTACGTTTTGTAAAGTTGCCAAATGCACGAAACAGCAGCGCATCGTAGCAGTTTAAAGAGCACTCTTTCAGCTGGAAGCTGAGACGAAGAAACTTTTGACGCAACCACACAGCGTGTTCAATGTAAACATTATTGCGTTAGACGTTTCACAAGCTTTTGCAGCAAGATGAAGTTGGGTTTCTTGTGGCACAATTATGAAGCCTAGTTTGGCGTAAAACAAAACGGGCTATTTTCTATGCTATGTATATATATAGCAGTGTGGCAGCGAGGACATCATCGTAACCAGTGGATACGGAGATCGGAAGTTCGATTCCAAGTACGGGCAAGTATGATGATTAACCTGGGCTTGTTAGTGGAATATCTGTAAGTAAAAAGAAAATCGCGTTAAGTACTGTTTCTTTGAATTCCACTAAAAATTTGCATCCTTTGACGGATACGTATTTCGACCTCAACTGTAAGGTCGTCTTCAGTGTCAAATTCTGAGTGGAATTCAAAGGAACAGTACTTAACGCGATGTTCTTTTTACTTACTGGAAAGTACTTTAATTATTCAATTTTAAAGGCGATAATTTCAGTTTCACATGTATTGCGTCACGGTATCCATAACCTAATTCTAATTATATTTAATCAATTAATTTGGAGATGCCGTATAACTATTATTTAACAACTGTGAAATGGCTGAAAAAGTGCCTTCTCAAGATGTTATTCAGCTAGAAAAGAGCTGAGCTGAGAAAAGAGCTATATCTTGGTGGCATAGAAGCTTCCGTCCATATGTACAACACAACAATTCAGCATCAAGCCGTATTGAGGACACTTTGTTGACGTTTACATTCACAATAAATGTTATTTGGGTGACCCAGAGAAGACTCTTCCGAAATTCTCCCAGGGTTTCCTCCCGATATTTTTCTAGAAAAAGCACCAAGAATTACTCTAGGAATTGCTCCAGACATTTTTTTAATACATTGCAATTGAATTCCAGAATTTTTCCAAAAATTCCATCATTTGAGAGTTCTCCGGAAATAATTCTTCAAGAATTTCTCCAGGGATTCTTTCCAGAAATTCTTACCTTAGCTACGCCAATGAAAATGTTGTTAAGTTATGGTTAAGTTATGTGGTTTTCGAAGTTTTCGGGAAGTTATATAGCATCCGCGGGCATATGTAGTAGCATGTAAGATATTGCAGATAAGTACTTTTTCCAACGACGAAATGTAATCATTCGATACTTTACAGGCAGAGCGTAATGACAACGAGGACAAATATATATGCTACAGTTGCAACAATTGGTTGATAAACTGGTATTCGCTACAGTGTCTCTCTGAATCTCAAAACTATGAACCGTCATCAAGCCGATCTCAATCAGAACAGCGTAACAAACGGTCAAAAAACGGGCGATCAAGTGGTGGTCCAAGCAAAAATAAAGAGAACGTTGAACAAGATAATCACATAACATCAACGGTCTCTATTCCTGGAAATAAAATGTATTTACCAAAGAATAAGTCTAAAAAACCTAAACGTTATGTATTAAATGAACCTGTTCAAGGAAATATGATCTCACATAGTAGTAAAACTTTAGTCAAATCATTTGAATATAATCTCATAAAGATGTTAGAATGTCAAGGAACCAGTGTAACAAAAGAGAGCATGTCTGCTTTTAAGACTTCAACGCGTCATAATCAGCTCAAGAAATCTTCCTATACAGATAAAATAAAAACAACAAATGAAGAGCAAATACAACAACAGTCCAAAAGTAAAGAAATTATACTCAGTTTTAATAGTGCCATTTCGGAAGTAGTAAACCATGTACCATCACTTAAACATTTATACAATAATGATTTCGAAAGAGTTTCGCCATTGGATGAGCAGAAGATGCTTCTCTGCTTAGAAAGGTTATCGGAATCACTTTCAGTATCTCTTCTGAATTCGGATTCTGATAAACTATAAATTATTATCGTTTGCAATTAGTAATGCAAATTACCTATCTACAATTTGTTATTCATAATGGAGCTAATGTTTTACATCACCTGATTAGACAAGTCAAAAACAAGGAAATAACGTTCACATCTTCGGTATGCAACATGTGTCAGCTAACTGCTTGTTTATAAATAAGATAAATTCTCAAAATATATTAGCATTAACGTAAAAACAATTTACAAAAAAATCAATGGTATGTTTGAACGTTCTGCAATGCATTGCAAATAATACAAATTCATCCTACCGTGAGGTCGCCATTCACCGCTCATTTTAGGTCAATCATAATCATACCAACATTATCAAATGCTAACGTAATAAAAGTGAATGTAACATGCTGCCACATTAAAAAAACTTTCATTTCACCAACTTTCTTAAAAAATGATTTTCCACAATGCGTTGCAGGGCAGTATGGGAACTGTTCAGGGTAAACTGTGGGAGAATTATCCAACAGGTATAAAAAAGTAAAACCCGTAAAAGATTTAATTTTGACAAAATTATATGAACTGAACACCATGAATCTTCAATACTGTGGTCAATCAAAATTATGTGGTTTTTATAAATGTATATTTTATGTGGCTCCATGGAAAAATAATCCAGTGAGCGGTGAATGGATGCATGAGCGGTAATAGGAGCCAAGAGATAACCCATTTTATTTTTTTTTTTCGGTTGTAAACATATTTTACGATCGTTTTACATTTTTTTTTCTATAATAAACAACATAATTATTGAGTTGTTTATGTAAATTTATGTACAGTATTTGCCAACGTCGATTTTTAATGTCATAAACTTCACGAAAATGCCGTTAAATAAGCGGTGATTGGAGACCTCATAGTACGACAAGAACTTTTTCAAGTTTTACGTGACTTTCGAACACTGCTGAAATCAAACTTTAAGTTTCTTTCAAGTAGCCCCATTTCCATTTTTTACAGTTTGCAGCTTATACTTATGACACACATGTGATACAGGAATCACTGTACAATTGCGCTTGAAATGAGTGCCACACTGATGATTCTCTCCGTTCAAGTCAGTCTTGTTAGAATTTTCTTGACATTGACTACCGTTGTACGTGTATCACATGTCTGTCTGGGATATTAAAGATAAATACGCAGGTATACCACCATGAATATTTTTTATTTTGGGCTATACCAACCACAAGTGGTGTTATCATTTTACAAAATGTATTTGCCATACAATGTCGTTTTCGTTTTTGAAACTGGGTTTGAGACAGGATCGTCGGACATTGTATTAAAAACAAACACTGTTATCTAACCCAGGTTGGAAAACTAATTCGACACAAGTCATCAGCCTTACCATTGTAGGATTAAAAGTATTATTGTGGTACATATGAATCAAAATGGACGCTACTGAATTATGAAAAATAAAATAACGTCTATTAGCATAAATATTATGTTATTAGAGTTTTGTTTTTGTTTATCATTTAGAATATAGGGTTCATCCCATAAAGCCGTGCGGTATACGCGCAGCCATTTAGCAAAACTATCTTGGTGGTCTTTGGGTTCGATTCCTGGTAGGGTACAAGTTATTGCCATAATAAAAATCAGCTTTAATCCCATGGGCGTAGATCAATTGGAAAAAAAACCTCTCGGGTAAGAACTGGGCAGTGTTCATAGCCAATAAGCTGGCCCTGATAATGAGGGTCACAACAAAAAAATACATAAATTGGAGTTATGTTTATTCTTCCGAAAAAATCTCCGAAAAGAAAATATTATCCTTTATACAGTTCTGAACAAAAAATTAAAACATAAAATGTTCCCCAAACGCCAGCTCTCCGAATGGTTCGTTTCCCCGAAAGTCAGTTCCCCGAATGACCCGTTTCCTCCAAAAGAATAAACATTACATTCTTCGAATGAGTGTTATAAATTATTGTACCATTTAATTCCGCCTTCTTTTGCTTATCCTTGGACAGATACGCGTATTTCGACTACCACTTGTAATCTTCCTCAGTGTGAGTTATCCACTTAGAACTGTATTATAGATTTCAGAACTACCAATGATTTTGCAATGTGTAAAACGCATCATACATTAAAAAAAGCACCAAATTACAAATTCCAAGCAGCCAAATGAAAGCACGTGAAAGTTAGCAACTTGCGTTTGCATTGAATATGTTAGCGTTAGTTAATATATAGTATTTATCTATTCAACTGTAAAAAGCTAAAAGACCTTGAAATCGTCCCTAGAGAACCACCTATACAAAAATACTCTCACATTCCTTTGCTATATTGCAAACCAACAGAAAAGTGAATTATTCATCAAAACACTCACATGTAATTAAAGTATTCGTTATATTACGTTAACAAAGGAGTAAATAGCGTAATAGAATTCAATTAGTTGTCATATTAGGTACAAAATTTATCTGATTTTACACTCTGTGGGTAGAATAACTTAATCATTATGGACTAAATAAACCAAATAAATTGTGTGTACTCCTACATAGTATGTCATTGTTAGGTTATTTCCTGTTTTTTTTTCAATTAAACATGATTCTATCAAAATGCAAATACATTTTAAATTTGATGTTTTATTTTCATTCCGAAATTTCCTACTGTGCATATTGTATATTTCAATGTAAAAATACATAAAAAGAATCCCCCAGTTAACGAAGCTTCGTCTAGCCTCGCTTACCGAAAGATGCAGAAAAGGTTAATATAGAGGCTTTCACTACAAACATAATCTCAACGATTATCATACAAAAAGTAAACTGTGCCCTCAACATTTTGAGAACAGCACAGCAAACATACAACCTATTCATATCGAACACCAGAAATAAATTATGTCACAGAGAACAGACATCCAAGCTGGAAGAAATTCTCTAGAAAGCTGTTTAAGTGGGTGTTTAACCCTCTACTTCCCATGGTTGCTCTAGAGCACCATCGATTTTCGACGAATTCGTGACAAACAGAATTAGATGAATATAAGGCAATAGTTTTTATATAATGATTGTAATCTTATTAGCTAAACTCAACTGCCAACTACTTGTTTCAATAGTGCAACTATTGATAAACAATCAAAAAACTATTGATTTACAACTAATTTTTTTTTCGTTGATCTGGCAAATCTGGCCAGTTTGCAATCACTTTTGTTGAAGCACTTTTTTCGGAAACGCTTTCTTGGCATAGAAATAGTCGTTCAAAGTCGTGCGAAGTAAAGGGTTAAGGAATCATTTTTTTTTTTTTTGGCGTTGAGAACACTACCGTCACCTAGCAGCATGTTGCTACAGTCAGTGGTGAATACGCATATCTCGATAAATAAGTTGTAATATTGTTAAATAAGTTGTATTATCGTCGCATCACCAAATCGAAGACGGCGCTCCAAGCACATGCAAAGTTGCAGCTGCGAAGTAAATTTGAATCTATTTTTTTTCTGTTGCGCATCATTAAACTAATTTAGAGCTACAATAAGGCAATCCATGAGACAGATGCGATCAGCTGATTTTTTTTTTGTTTACCATGTATATTTGACATCCGATGATCGGGGTGACAATTGAACACAAAGGAATTTGTTAAGCACCGACGACACTTGACGAAACTTTGTTAAGTTGTACTCACACTATGTTTACATTTTTGGCTGTCACCCCCATCGCGAAAAGTCGTCATGGATTGCCTTATATGCATATATATATATTTAAGGACAGAGTTGTTAGAAACCCGAAATGGCCGCCACAATGGCCGACTTTGGCACCTACTCACGATTTTAAGCGCACAAATCTCTTCGTAAACAAAACCAGCGCACCTGATCTTTTTATTTTAAGCTTATTACAAGTGAGCGCACCTGATCTTTTTTATTTTAAGCTTATTACAAGTGAGCAAGAACATAATAATAAAATGCACTGTTTGAAGCTTGTTTCTTGAGATTTGTGCGTCTAAATTTCTGATGCACTGTTGCAGCGGGATTTTATGACGTTTGTCCTTAAGCAGCCGTTACAAAGTAGCCGTTTTCATATTAAAATCAACTTAATTGTCAAAAAATGAATGTCATTGAGGAGCTACTTAGTGGCAACGAGGAATAGCGCATTCAATAAAGTCTTTAAGCTCAAGGTTAAACTTTTTAAATATTCTCCGTGCAGTTGCAACCCGGAATTTTCGACTAGCGAAGTTGGATTTTCTCCAAATCCGTGCGTCGGACCTAACTTCGGAAGTGATGCGCTGTATAGCGGACCAGGTTTGTTATACAGCGCACCAATTCCGAAGTTAGGTCCGACGTACGGATTTGGAGAAAAATCCAACTTCGCTACTCGAAAACTCAGATTTTCAACTAAATTGGGAATATAAAACGGCTACTTTGGAGGCCATACTGAAACGATCGGTAGAATGATACAAGTATGTATCTAGCCGGTAAATCCACAATATCATCATCAGGCCCGGATTAAGGATTGTGGGGGCCCGGGGCCCGAGCAGATGAGGAGGCCCCTCGGAGAGATGACCAAAAATGTTTTGCCTTATTTTCGAACAGTACTTGAGTAATATAGTTTATTGCATTGCTAACTGGACTGCGACAGAGTGCGGAATCTTAAATAAAAGTGCGATATTGCATCAAATCGTTCTGGTGTCTTCACCGCATTTATTCATCATGAGCTAATGAATAAGTGCGGAGAAGACACCGAAACGATCTGACACCAAATCGCACTTTTATTTGAGAGGCCGGGCCCCCCCCCCTTTAGATCCGGCCCTGATCATCATCAACATTGTTGTCACTTCGTAAAATGGCTCATATTATTTGCGATAATCCAATGCATTGGTGAACTAAATACCCTAAATACGCAAGATCTGGGGACTGCTAATAGGAACGGTTTTATTTTTCAAGCTAACTAACGCACACCAACCAAGACACCAACACACTTTTGACGCTCGGTTTGAAAACACGCACGAGTGTTCAATTTTCATGCCACCGCCACCGTCGGCGCCATGAGCCATTTTACAAAGTGACAACAATGTTGATGATGATATTGGTTTTCACGGGTTATTGGACACTACCTCCTGTCAAAATTCATTCATAAAATCGGCTCGTAAAATGGACTATTGTCAAACACGCCGTCGCGACGCTGTTTGAAAAAGGTAAACATGATTGATATCCTCATGACGACTCCAAAATGTTACTCTTGTTCTACACTGATAAAATTCCAAACGTAATGTTTATGTATGTTGAACCTTTTCAATTTATAAGACTTCGCAGAAGTTACTTTTAAATGTGCTAACATCTGAGTGTCGCGGACTGACTCAATATGCTCTCTCAGCGGGAGCCAAACATCGGGAGCCAAACATTGAAGATGGAGGTTATGTTAAACCTTGTTGAACCAGTGTGATTGATTGAAAAGTATTGTTATCAAGGTGCTGCGGATATGATCAAACCTGTTGTCACGATATCTCCATTTACCGCTGTCAAGCCGTTGGAAAGCGAGGAGTAGGATAAACATTGTTTTGAGCCTATTTTATCTAATTTTGTTACAACTATCCATCAAAATTTCCATCGCGAATGGAAAATAATAAACTTTGAACACAAAAACAAAATTGGAAGAAAGGTGGATTGATCATGTTTACCATTTCCGAACAGCGTCGCGACGGCGTGTTTGACAACCGCGCTGAGAGAGGTGGTTGCAAGAAAATTGAACGCTCGTGCGTGTTTACAAGCTGTGTGCCGGGAGTGTGAAGGTGTGTGTTTGCTAGCTTGAAAAATAAAATCGTGTCTATTCGCAGCACCTAGGCTAACATAAATATTATAACGATTGTATTCCTTCTTATGCGGTGAACCATAACACTTATTATCATATTGATTTAATTAATAAGCGAGCAAACATAAAAAGTAAAGTTGTCCTGCAATAGTTAAAAATTATGTGTATCCACCTATGAATTTAAAGTTTGCCCACTTAATAGAGTTAAAAAACTATAGAGGACGAATGTCGCTGCTGTTCCCTTTGTTCTCCTTCGCAAACATCCCGGGTATCTATCTGTCAAACAGCATACTTTTTCGCTTTGACACTTATATCCCTGCCTATCCCCGCCAGCAAAAGATGTTGCGGCAGCGATGCCAGCGACATTCTTCCTCTATAGTTTATTAACTCTATTGCCCACTTTGATTCAGGACAAAACGACGTCAGTGTTCGCGCCAATCGAAAGCGTCGGAGAGTCTTCTACTGAGTTGAGTGAAGGTATGTATCTTTTATTTTATTATTTTTTCCATAAATCTTTATTTTTCATTAATTTCAGTTGCACCATTTCATTAGGCAGGGGGAAATAATAAATACTTCAGCGATTCAAACATCTAGAAGTAGATCCAGACGGCTTCAGCAATGAACCCTTTCGTTATTTCAAGACCAGTTCTGCGTTCCCGGTGATAATACAAGAGTCAAGGATGGCCCCGGATGGCGTTCGTCTTAGACTGCAGTGCGGCCAAGACGAATCAACAACAAGCGAGACGAAAGTTGAAACGCCAACGAAAATAGAACCCGAATCTACCTCTGCCACCCCCACGGATGATGATGACGCCCAGGGAAATCAGACGCTATTCAAGGGAAACCGCGATGGTGAGAGATGTCACTCAGGATCTATCAAGAATTCCCGGCCGCGACACGACGACAAATCCACAGTGACGAGTTTCAGCAAGCGCAGACGGAGGCCCCATCTCGCAACAACCGACCTGAGCCAATGGAACAATGAAGATTATTATGGAAATCCTTCGATCGGTCATTGTGACGTGCAAATACAATCATGTTTTCATTCATTAAGATTAAAAGTTTATTAAATCCTTGAAAAACATTGTTTTTTTTCTCTTTTTTTGATGGTTTGGTTTTTTTTGAAATTTACTCATAATTGTTATAAACTACGTATACATAATTTTAAAAAAATCCCACACATAATTTGTATTTATCACCTTAATAAATTTCATTTATTGATAGCCATAATTTTCATATGCGGGCAGTTTTATAGATTTTATGTTTGCAAACATACTTCTTAAAGGTGATGCCAAATTGCAAAAAATTATGTAGTTACGGAAAATATCTTCGGTGTAAGTTTATCCATTTCTAATTTGCGGTGGACATTTTAATGTTTCGTCGATTCAAAATAAACTACAATGCACTAATAACAGTTTTTATTATTTGCCTTACTTTCCACGTGACCCAGAGCACTTTGTCATGTCGTGTCTGACTTTTTAAGAAAAAATATTGTTGCAATACTTTTCTGACGGGTGGAATCGCATAAGAACAGTAGCGGTTGGAGCTGTGACAGTCCAACGGAGATATTTTGACAACCGTTTTGATTCTATTCGCATACCTCAGCGCAAGATTAAACAAAAAAGCGCAATAGGCTCCTAAAGTCCTATTGGGATTCTTGTTTTAAACCACAATATATGGTTCAAGAGTACATATTTACTCATTTTTTGATTTTTATTAACCATAGTTGAAAATATATAATTTTTATTTTTTTAGCCTTTTGTCTCGTCCCTAGCTTATAACACATACTTTGAGTGATTTTTTTTTTCACCGTGTATGTCAGATAGGAACATTTTTGAAATCCCAGTGCGAAAAATGTCGACCTCAGTCACACAAGGTTGACCTCAAATGTCAAAGTAGAACTATTTACCATTTTACTTATTTCGAATTTTCTCATTATTCCAGATTATTCCTTTGTTTTTCAAGTTCGAGTAAAGTACAATTCCGATTAGAATACCATGCTTGATCATATTATTCAATATAAGCGAGATTTCGTCTTTAATTTTAGGACCCTATTAAAAAAACAAATCTCCAGTGTACCACGAATTATTACTTACAAAATGGGTAATTTTACTTTTTGTAAGCGTACTTGCGTTTTACAGTGTAAGTGTTGCGCCGTGTCAAATAATCACTGCTACCAACCTAACCCAACCATATCGATGTCACTTGTATTTCCGTTTTGAATGCGTTCTCTTTCATACATGCTGACAGCATAATAATTATTGCCAGAGTTGCCAAAACAGCGACTGTTCACTCGCTGCTGTATTTGCAAAATTTGACCAATGTGTTTTTTTTTGCAAATCAAATCGATGCACCTCAGTCTCAAAGCCTGTCTCAAACTGATTTTGGAATTTGTATATTTCAAGCATAATTTTTCAAATCGACGTATCTAAGTTTTTCACTGATCTGAGTAAATTCATGGTCAATGTTGACGACCATTTCACTAAAATAGTTTTTTAAAAAAAGACTTTTCATAAGTTTTTTCGTGCTTAACATCACCAGGGTTATAGCACGCACTAGGCAAGAAACAAAACCTACTAATTACATATCATTTTCACAATGAATTTTGACAAAAATACACATACACCGGGTTCGTTCGAGATACGTCATGCCAGATACGTCGCTTTTGTATGGTGCCAGTTTGGTGTATCTGTTACTTTTGATTTTGGCTAGATACGTCGTTTGGTTTTCTCATATATCAAAACGGTGTATCTATCAGTAAAGTTGTAAACATCAAAATAGTTAGATACGTCGTTTTGAACAATATACTTAGTTAAACAAATTAAGCAATAAATCATCAAACAGTGATATGGGTTCTTCAATTTGCTTTATGAATCATGCATGCAGCAGTTAACCAGGATTTGTTTACATTCTCGAGTTACGTCAGATTGAAAAGTTATGCTTGATTTTGTCACCAAATTTTATTATGAATGAATGAAAAAACTTTGAATAGAAAGTATCTCATTTTTCCTTTTGACTCACACGGAATAAAAAAGACGAACTTCCTCAAGATGATCGCACAGTCAGATTTGTAGTAATAAGCTGATTTTTTTGTATTGTCAGAAGGCAAACTCTGCGTTTCTGCAATTCTTCTTTACGTCAATCAACTTATAGCCTTGAAAATGATTGACACATTTCAGGTCATTTGACTGACACACAAGCAAGACAAAGACAAACAATATCTTCTACTTCACCGATCTTGTTGTCGTCCTTTTTTTGCTCATGTAATATCTGTAAAGTGACCTGAGAATTGTCTAACATTTTGAGGTTTGGTTTAGTGGTGTAATGAAGAATAAAATGATGCAGAAATCTTGAGTATTAAGATCTTGATAATGATTCCTTGCTTATTTTAATGCTGTTTGAGCAAAACTTTAGGTAACTGTTTCGTTGTTTTCTCCATTTCTTGTCTATCCAAAGTTTGAGTCGAACAAAGTTCTGCTGAAATGCCATCAAGTTAGACAAGGAATCATATAACTCATGCTCTTTGCTCCATAGTTCTTTTTACGATTCGATTTTATGAATGAAAATCTAACAGGAGGTGGCGTCCTAACTCCGACGAACCGACGTGACAGTGGTGTTTCAAAAGTGTCCCCCCTAAATTTAACGGTCGACCAGCAAAGTGAGCGAACGCTTCTGTCAAATCAGCACAGGCGCGAACCTTTTACTATATGAATACTCGGGGGTTTGGAGTCAAGCTATCAAAACAACGCGAACCGTTATAGAGGAGGCCTTGGAGGAGTGTTCGGCTATTTTTCATCATGGCGTCGGGGACAACAAATTTGAATTTATTTGTTCAAGCTGTCACGTCGGTTCGTCGGTGGTCCTTACACGTGAATATCAATGTCCTCATCAATGTTGTCGTTTTGTATAATTGCTAATTTCATTGCAGAAACGGGACACTTTCTCACCATACAAAAAATCAGTTCATAAATACAACTCTAGTACTTAACTGATTAACTGGTGTTATCTATAATATAAATATATTACACATACCAATAGTTTAACTCCTATTTTTGCGAGCTCGTTTTGATTGTAGGTAATGAGCTTGTAGTTAAAATGCACATTAATAAAAAAAAATCATTATTACCACCTTGACTTTAGCATTTTTTCACAATGTGGACTATTAATTTGATACCTTAAATCAATTAAAAAACTTGAGAAACATATCAGTGCCTAGTATTAGTGTTAACATTATTATTATTTTACATTAAATATTTATTATAAATATTTATTGTCGTCGCGGTTGAAACCCGAAGTTTCCCCACACCCGACAGTCGAATTTTCTCAAAATCTGTTCGTGAAAGCTAACGTCGGACGTAGTGCGCTGGACAGCGGACCTGGCCCTCTATCCAGCGCACTGTGCCCGACGTACATCCGACACACGGTTTAGGAGAAACATCGATTTTCGCGTGTCAAAAATTCCGATTTTCAACTGCACGAACAATATTTTATGATGAAATTAAAATTGCACCGCTGCCGTTGACGCAAAAGTGCACTTGCTGGCATCACTGATTTGGAGCCTTGCATTTAGGCTGGCAGTTCGCACTTCGCTCGCTGCTCAGTCATCAGAAAAGAGTTGTCGCTGACGTTGTGAGGTTGTGCTTCTCATTGAAGATCGCACAACCATTCACATTTTTGTGCATAAAAAATAACTAGAAAACCCACAAAAAAAAATTAAAAACCAAGAAAAACCCCAAAAAAATCGAAAAAAGTGAAAAAGCTAAGCAAATTGCAAGTGTGTAATCTTTTATGTTCCCTGATTCAATGGAGTAAAACGAATTTTCATCGACAGGAAAAAATTACCTACGTGTGCGAAGGACTGGTTTAATTTTCGACTGGTGAAGTGTACTGGCGAGAAGTGAAAGTGCGTTCGTTCAAGGCTGTACATGAACCCTGGTGGGCCAAACTATCAAATGGCGTCTTTATATGTTGGTGATCTTCATGCTGATATCACAGAAGCAATTCTGTTCGAAAAATTCTCATCGGCTGGCCCGGTGCTGTCCATCCGTGTCTGTCGTGACGTGGTCACTCGACGTTCTCTCGGATATGCTTACGTCAACTTCCAGCAACCCGCGGACGGTAAGTCTTTTTCATTACACGTGTTATTTTTTTTATCTCCTTGTCGATAGTGCATCAGCAAGGGACAGGAAAATCCAGCCGCCATATTGTATTTCTGACTCTTTTCCTTTTGGGGTCGCACATAAAACACGATCCAGGTAACTGACAGATTCCAACACGCTCATTCGAAGTTACTCAGCAGAATGAAATGTTTTTATCTTCTCCATTTCATATCTGAGAATTCACAGTTCAAATGAAACGAAGACAAATTATTATGATTTAAACGTCTTGGTGGAAGTCAGTCATCAACAACTAAAACTAGCGAACATGATTAGCGCGAGAGTTTTCTCCAAGAATAGTATTTCGGATGGCATTTTTTTACTTGCTTGACCTACGATACCCCAATCATTCACCAGGGGCATCGACTACCTGAAGCTAAAAGTCAGGTAAACCCATTGAACAGTTGCTAAAATAAGGAAATTATACTTGAATCAACGAAAAAGACCTTGAATTGAAACGACAAGAGTAACTTGACAGAATGAAAGTACATACATAAATTGATTAACTTAAGAGTGATCTGATGATTGTGGTAAATGATCGAATCCGTGATTTTTGTAATTCGACGTAAACCTGTCTGTTTTTTTAGTTTAGTCAATTGTGACACGATGGCTGAACGAAGAATAGGGTGTCGACTACCTGGAAAGTCAGGTAATTAATTTCTGGGCCTGAAAAGTCAGGGAAAACCACGGAATTTGGTTCATGGTCAGGGAAATTTTCAACGACGGCTTCCTTGACCTCATATAAAGTGTATAGTAGCAGGTTATCGTCAAAAAGAGATATACAACTTATACAAACCATGAAATTTAAAAAAAAAAACTAGCTAACATGTTTCTTTAAACTAGCTCTCGGCGCATTCTTTGGTGATATCATAGGCAGTGTAGGTACAGAACATCGATGCAATATCAGGGTGTCTAATCTACTACCTGGAAAACTGGGAATCCTCAGCAGTCGCCTCGTGTATTGAGTACACGCTGCATGAAAAATGCACGCTTGTGATACACAGCGTGAACGTAGTGCCGTTGCAGGTAGTTGAAGACGCGACTGCTCGAGGGTTAACAGAGAAAAACCTGGAATACTCAAGGAAATTTAATAAACGTTGGGTCATATGAACAAAAAGTAGCTAACTTTACTACTTGCAGATCTACTCAGAAGTAGAGAATTCGATTTTGTAGTGTATCCATCTATAAAATCAGCTACAATTTTTTTCCAGAAGTTCCACCAGGTTTTCTTTGGAAATATCACTTGGAATGAGATCTTCCAGGATTCCGATTGATTTCTCCTGGAATTTGTTCCAAAGGGTTTTCCGGTGTTGTTTCCAGTTCCTGCGGGTTTTTACCAGGATTGATTCCAAAATCTCCATAAGTGTTTCTTTCATGATATATCGCAGATGTTGTTGCGGAATTTCTGTTGTAGTTTCTCTATGGATTCCTCTTGAAACCGCAATTCCTTCCAGTGATCCTCTTGTGATTTCTCTAGAAGATCTTCCTGGAATTATCTCCAGCGTTGCTACAGCTGTTATTTCTAATGTTTGTATTAGAACTCCTGGGGTTTTCAGACGCTTTTCACCAGTTTTCTTCAGGAATTTCTTCCGAGGCATCTTCGAAAGTTTCTCCTGTAATGTCTTCAAAAAATTTCCGATAGATTTGTTCTAGAGTTTCACCCTGGATTTCTACAGAAGTTCGAGCTGGGATATTTCCCAAAGGTTCTCGCGGGGTTTCTTTTGAAGTTTCTCTCGGGACTTCTTCCGGTGTTGGTCCTGGAATGTTTCTTGGAGTTTTTTTTTTAATTTACCTTGGACTTTCTCCTAAGATTTTTTTCAGTATGTCTTCTGGGATCCTTGCAGGAGCTACTGCTGGTATTTCTCATGCAGTTCCGTGATTTCTATCAGTTTTTCTCCGTAGTTGTTTTTTTTCTGATTTTCTCGGAATTATTCTCAGAGCTCTTCCCGAAATCTCTACAGGAAATTACAAATTCCCGAGAAATATCTGAAAGAATGCCGGTGACATTTTGGGAAAACTAAGCAGACTTTTTGGAGAAACTCCGAGAGGAACTACGAAGGAAATCTTGAGCAAAATACAAAGTTGCTGGAGTAATCCCAGGAGGTATTAGGGAAATTTGATAAGGAACTCTGATAATCTCGAAAAATTCTGAAAGGAAGTCCAAGAGAAATATCGGAAAACTCTGTAGAAAAAAATCCCGGGAAGAAGTTCTGCAACAATCTCGAGAGAAACGTTGGGAAAATTATCCCGAAACCGTCAAGACAGTAATTTCTGGAAGAATTTTGGAAAAATGTTTGCAGTATCTCCGGGAGAAATTCAACGAGAAACTGTGGATGCAGATTATTACTTTTTTGTTTCGTTTCATTTATGTTTATTTCGTAAATTTATCTAATTTATTTGTCTGTTTGAAGTTCTATTATCGTTATGCCTAACATGTACATCAAGAAAAATGTCTTCTCAATCACTGAGTTGGTCCTACTCAGAAATCTAAAAATCTTTTGTTTCCTTACTCAGTTTCCGTTAAAAGTGGGACAACTCATTGGCAATGGGTTGTCCCAATTTTAGCTGAAACTAAGTAAGAAAACAAAGGATTTTTCGATTTCTGAATAGGATCAACTCAGCCACTGAGTAGAAATATTTCTCGGGCTAATGTATCATTCATGTGTTCGTTCATAGCCATCGCTAGAATCAGAACTTTCACAGCACAGTTTCAATCATAACGCCTACAAGTTATGCAACCAATCAACTCACGCCTAGCATCCACACATCAATGTGCGAGAATCTGCCAAAAAACTACTATTTTCCACTTCCAAGGACTGCTGTTGACAAGCGATAAACTGATCAAACTTTGAAACAAATTCACTCGGATCGAGAACTGTGCACCGAGAAATATTTCCACTTAGTAGCTGAGTTGGTCCTACTCAGAAATCGAAAAATCCTTTGTATTCTTATTCAGTTTCAGCTAAAAGTGAGACAACCCAGTGCCAATGAGTTGTCCCATTTTTAACGGAAACTGAGTAAGAAAACAAAGGATTTTTTTAGATTTCTGAGTAAGGCCAACTCAGTCATTGAGTATATTTTTTTCTCGGTGCTGGAGCAAAGTCGTTTCCAATCAGAATTAGGCGATTCTGATCGGAAATGGTCCCGCTCTAGTATCCGAATTCTAGGATCGAGTGACCGATGGATAACTCTATCTTCACTTCCCTGCTCTTCCCAACCCTCATTGGCCAACACACCTTACGAATCATTTGCGTTCGATTCGAAGAAACGTGGCGTTTTGTTAGTTCCCCAAAACAAATGTGCTGCATGCCAAATCTAAGCTGAGTGAGGTGAAACCATCAATCAACCTATTTTCAGGGCGTTACAGGTGGCGCGGATTTTGCGTTTTTCGCGGTTTTTGCGTTTCGCGCGGATTTCGCGCGTTTTTGATAATTTCGGCGCGGATTTTGCGGAAAAGGTTTTCAAATGCACATTTTAACAAGGAGCTAAACGAAACCAGATAAAAAAGAACGTTTTCAAATTAGTGTTTGAATGTTGTGCTTAATTAAAATCAATGTTAATAGTTCCTAACTTGGAGTGCTAAAGTTGCACTGCACTATACGCATTTATTAAACTGAGAAGATCCCCTTCTGAATTTCTTAGTCAAACTATTGAAGTTATTTCTGTCTTAACTACGAAATCAATTTTTGGCTAAAATTTTGGATAGAATGGCAAGATTTCTAAAATAATTGCTTCTTGGTGATTCTGAAATCTTTTTTATTGGATTTGCAAAGAGACGTCTAATGGAAGTTTTGGAGAAACATTTGGTTGATTTTTTTAGTCAAATTTAACAGAATCTCGTAAAGAAAATCATTGGTTTGGTAGACTGTGTGTGCCGTAAGAAATCAGAATAAAAAAGATACGGGTAAGACGTCCTGGAGCTTTTCACAATTGCATTCTTAGATAATTCCATGGACAAAATTTTAAAAACTCTGGATAGAATTTTAATCATGAAATTTCTAGCGATTTTTTTTTAAACATGTAAGAATTTCTTGATTCTTTATGGATGAGTTTCAGAATGATGAAATTGATGAAATTTCTGAATCAGTTATTACTAATTGCGAAACGATTTATTTTGCTAGAACTATGATTTCCGATCGGAGCACCCGTTGAGAGGGGCACTGTTATTAAAGGGTTTCTTGGTAGAATATTTGGTGATTTTGTTTTTTGCATGAAGAAATTGTTGAAGCTTTCGAAATCCTTGGACTTAGAACATTCTTGCTGACATTTCCATCCAATCTCAATTTCCAAGGCTCTGGTGTGACCAAAAACTCTTATCATAAATAATATAATGAATTCATACTTCTCTCTTGCTTAATGTTCAGAACATTTGCAGACATTTTTTTTTTAAAGAAATGCTTCCTTTTTCATAAATATCGCCCTAAGGAATAAAATTTAGTGGTGATTCAATTGAAAAAAAAAATAACTAGTATTACTCCATTTGTATCTTTACAAAAAAAGTTTCTGTAGAAAGTAATCCATGAATTTCTCAAAAAGTTTTTGAAACTTTTAATGAAATTCTCTTAAAGGATCTTTTGGGTTTTCAGGATTTCTACCATATTGTTGATTACCTATAAATTATTTCAAAAGTTTCGTCAAATCTGCTTTCCTCGTAAAGTAGTAGACACCCTGATTGATAAGCAATCAAAGAATCCAAAACTTTTTATTGCAATTAAAAAAACTATCCCATTTGCAACATGTTTAAACTCTTGTTTGATGTAAAAGTACTCATACAAAGTCATGGATTAGTAATAGTTAAACATCAAGTTATCAATAGAAATGCTCTTCGCCTGAAATGCAACAAGTCATGAATAGTTGATTTTCTCTTAAACAATCTGGCTTTATATGATTTTGAGTCATCAAAGCCATATGTTTTGTACTGGCGCGGATTTGATGACCTCGGCGCGGATTTCAAATGGCTAGACGCGGATTTTGCGGTTTTCAAATCGACACTTTTGTAACAGCCCTGCATTTTCATTGTATTGATTCCACCATTGAAGTAAATTCACTTTATTGCACGAGAATTTTTACACGGGGACATTTTCAAAAACAAATCAATTTGCTACTTTGGTGACACCGAACTAAAAATTGCGAAGATGCTACAGTCATACCTCGATATAACGTAACTGCAATTTTATTTTCGTTACGTTATATCGAAGCAAAATTTTTTTTTCACGAATTTCGTTTTAAATACATATTTTGAAAAGAAAATTACCATTATGTTAATCACCCAACAGTGATTTTCTGCCTTTCTTATATATTTTTTTTTATCATTGAATTTTATATATTTTTTTAAAAGTTTGTAAGATCATACATAATTCGAATACTTAGCATATCTCTTTATATTTAACAATTTAAGCCAATGACACATTCCACGCACTTCTACGCCAAGGGTGTGAAATTTCAAAGTGATTGTTTTGCCCCAAACTTTCCAGCATATGAAAAAGGGTAGATTCAATCTTAGGAAAACAAATTGTTTAACCTAAAATTTGACTGGTAACGTATTTAAACAGCTAGGTGAAGTAATAGCATTTTATATAAGAAAAATGAATTTTTTCATTGATGATTGTCAAACATGCCTGCTTGCATGTTAAAGTTCGCAAACATTACACCTATTCTTTGTTAATGTAGTATAATAATGTATATTTTATACACCGAAAGAAAACTTTTCATAAAAATGGGTTTTGATATGTTTTAAGCACTTTTTGCAATAGCCGCAATTTAATGGTGTCCCGTTACGAAAATAGCACATTTGTTGTAATAACGAATTTATTACGAACTTTACAAAAATGATTTTCAGGATTCTCTTAGTACTCGTGGAGACCTTTCTTCCAACATATGGGTTACCTTGATCGACGCGTTATCTTAGGCGTTACAATGGGTACGTAGAAATGGTGTCCCGTTACGGAAATTTCGAAGACATTCATAAGTGGATAAATAAGCTTGGTTTGATCAAATATTTAACCAATAATCTGTAACCATGATGAAATGATATTATAGGGTGTATAAATTTTCATTATCCTTCTTGGTGTTACGCCCCTACTGGAACAAAGCCCGCTACAAAAACTACGTAAACAAAAGGCAGTTATTCTGGTGGATCAGTATAAAAAGTGATATTTTATTAAGTTTTGTGGTGACAGCATACTCTTTAAATGCTTCAACCTTTTTAACATGTCCTATGAATTACCACTATGATGTATAAAAAGGTTTATGGAATCACACAACGTTCAAAACTTGAAGATGACGACAAACATATTTTGACATATCGTTACTGGTTGTGGTTAGCTAAATATCAACGGAAAGCCCCCATAATCCCATCCCTTCTAAAAAAAACATTGTTCTCTCTAATCTCGACCAAATGACGAGTTTGACGGTTCCCCAAAACTAACATAGTATAGAAGAAAAATCCCCTTAAAAATGTAAAATTTATTTCAAATGAAATTGGCTTCTTAATTCCCAAGGCGCATGAGCCTTCAAAAAAGGATTAAAGCAACATGCGACATATGCTTGAAAAGACTGTGTTGGAAGAATGTACAATAGATATCATTGAATCTTCTTCGGATCATTATAATGTAGAATGTGGAAAACCCGCGAAGATAGATACGTCGCACAACCATAGTTTTGGAGATACAATTAAATTTCACGTACCCAACCCCCATACCTCATTTTCAAAATGCTGGCATTTCGTCAATTTTCATTCGATTTTGAAGTCGCTCTCTAAATTGGTGCTCATTTATTACACTCAAATGGCCATGTAGTATCTGGAACCATTCCGGAGATATTCTGGATTGTAATGGGGTCAGGGGGTGGGGAAGGGGTCTGCTTTGCTAAAAGTGATTATTTCGTGTGTGTTGTGTTTTAGAGGCTTCCGCGAATCCTGCTCCTGGTGTTACGGAACGGCCATAGCAGTTGATACATACTTAAGTCAATTTTTTCTATCCCATTCTTTCGAAATCCTGAAGACTGATACGTCACTCGGCATGTTTCGGTTGCAAACCATAAATGTTCCCGATGACACCCCCGTGGAACCTGTGCTATATGTTCCGGGGTGGCCATATTAGTTGATACATACTTCAGTCTATCGTTTCTGACTCAGTCATTCGAAATCATGAAGATTGATATGTCACACGGCATGTTTAGGTTCAAAACCAGAAGTGTCCCCAATGAGGCCCCGCGGAACCTGTCACGGGGATCCGGATGGGTCAACTTATTCAAATCTGGTTATAGCAGCTGTGTTTCACTGTTCGCAACAAAAAATTCGTTGAAAATCGATGGTTCAAACATAACAACACACGAAATAATCACTTTTAACCATTTTGCCAACTTCCTGACCTCAGTACAATCCGGAATATCTCCGGAGTGGTTCCGGATATTGCATGGCCAATTGAGTATAATAAACTAGCACCAATTTACAATCGATTAAGGGCGACTTCAAACAAATCGGATAAAAATTGACGAAGTGCCAGCATTTTGAAAATGAGTTGTCGGGGGTCGGATACGTGAAGGTTAAATAAACCTCGAAACAGATTCCCCAGGGCCCATTCCGATGGCCTCCATAGGGCCAGAGCGGTTTTGAAAGCCTATTTGTGTCTTGCTGGACAGCTACCATCTGTCTGAAAAACATTGCCGAATACACCAACATTCTGTCTGGCAAAGCATTTGATCCACAACTAGATGTCTTTAGCCGTAACGGGACACCATTTGCAAAACACTGTTTTCACGCGAGCGTAACGCTGCGCTCCCAAAACTAAATCAAGAATATTTCCTAAACTATACATTTCTCAGTAAAACTCACTTCGGCAGTCTTGTTCACATCAATCCAAAGGAGAAATGTCTATAAGACTCTATTATTCAAAACCTCATAACAGAGCTGATATACGCATTTCAGTTTGAAAATTTTAAAAAGGAGATTTCTGCGATGGTGTCCCGTTACGAAATGTAACATGTTATATAAAGTAAGTTTGAACCAAAACCCCGTAGAACAAGTATTGCATCAGGAAGTACATCTAATAAGCTTGTTATAAAACCTGTTAAACCATATGGTCATGAACATTATATTTGATTGCAGACGTCATTTGTTCACGAAAGTTAGTTCCTCGCGGTGTCCCGTTACGCTGGAATGTGTCCAATGTCACATACACTGAAGTTTTTTTTTACGCGGTTTTTTTTTACGCGGTTTTTTTTACGCGGTCCGTCCTAAAAAAAACCGCGTTATTTCGAGACCCGTCGTAAAAAAAACCGCGTTATTTCAAAAACCGTCGTAAAAAAATCCGCGTTTTTTCAAAAACACGCGTAAAATAGTCAGCACCACATCTAACGTGACTTGACTTTTTTTACGACGTTTTTTTGAAATAACGCGGTTTTTTTTTACGACGGGTCTTGAAATAACGCGGTTTTTTTACGACGGGTCTTGAAATAACGCGTTTTTTTTTTACGCGGTTTTTTTTACGCGGGACCATTACCGTCTAAAAAAAAACTTCAGTGTATATCAAGATTCTTCTTCTTTTTTGCATCTAGACCTGATCAAACGTCAAGCGTTATCTATTGGTGTGATTATATTATAAGTAAGACATGTATGTGACGCAGGCAAAATTATAATCCGATGATGCCTCCAGGAATTCCTCTCGGGATTCCTCTAGAAATAATTCGGGAATTCACCCAGGAGTTCCTGGTTGAGTACCTCATGAAATACATCATGTGATTCATCCTGAAGTTCTCTAAGGATATTTATTCAAGGATCCTTCAATCTTCTATGATTCCTCCATAAATTCTTACTGAATTTTATATCTGCTATGATATATTTAGGAACGCCTGCCTTAATTGCTTCAGATGTTCTTGATATGATTCCTCCACGTGGTTTCTCAAGGGATTTCTGTAGGATTCCCCAAAGAGATTTGCTTTTCAAGATTTATTCTGTCCAAGATTTTTCCAAGGCTTAATTCTGTCGTTCCTCTTAAAATTTCTTTTAGGATTTCTCCAGTCACTCCTGCAAGGATCCTCCAAAAAGTTCCAATATATCAACTATTCCTGTTCGAAGAGTCCCAAGTAACACATTTGTTGCAGAAGACCCACGGCGGCGCAGGTTTTGTTGCGCAGGAGCCACTGTGACTTACTTCTAACAAATGAATTCTTACTTGCTAGAAGTAAAACGCAGTGATTTTTTTTTTCTTCTTTTTCTTCTTCTTCTTTATGGCTCGACGTCCCCAATGGGACTTGGCCTGCCTCACTTCAACTTAGTGTTCTTTGAGCTATTCCACAGTTATTAATTGAAGGGCTTTCTTTGCCTGCCATTGCATGAATTTGTACATTGTGTGGCAAGTACAATGATGCACTATGCCCAGGGAGTCGAGAAAATTTTCCCGACCGGAACGGGAATCGAACCCGCCGTCTCCGGATTGGCGATCCATAGCCTTAACCACTAGGCTAACTGGAGACA
Organism: Aedes albopictus; assembly: GCF_035046485.1. NCBI lineage: Eukaryota > Metazoa > Arthropoda > Insecta > Diptera > Culicidae > Aedes > Aedes albopictus. Next base: position 450,099,931 of record NC_085138.1, read on the forward strand.
GTGACTTCTGCGCCATGAAAACCTGCGCCGCTGTGACTCTTCTAAGACAAGTGTGTTACTTGGGATATTCGCCAAGATTCACCCAGGTATTCTTGCTGCAACTCATCCAGCACAATGACGGAGTTTCCAAAAGATTTCCTCTTCAGATCCCGCTAGAAAAACTTCTGTGATTTCTTCATAAGTTTCTCCAGTAATTCCTTGGAAATTTCCTTCTGAGATACAGAAGTAATTCTTTAAAAAAATGCAAGGATTTCTCCAAGAATATCTGTTAGAATTCCATTAGAAATTTCTTCAAAGATTCCTCCGGATATTCCATAGAGTAAGGTGGGGCAAAAGTTCGACCCTAGTTGAAAATTCAATTTTTTTCATGAAATTGAACCAGATATAAATAAATGAATACCGTGTGGTGATTCTACCATCCATGAGCTAAAATTTTGCTGAACAAAGTTACGCCAAATGTCTTTTCAATTTTGGGTTACAACACTTTTTGTATGTGTGTGTCTAATTCGAACTCTTGCCCCACCACTGGGGCAAAAGTTCGAATCTAATGTTTGTGGAATTTCACTAACCGTAGCACACTATTTCGACGCTTTGGTAATTGGAATACCTAAAACCAATTAATATTTGATGTTGGAACTGGAATACACTTTAAAGTTCGATCTGGATTTTACCCAAATCAGGGTTAAATTTACTTCGCCAAATTCATATAAAACAGCATTTTTTTTACTTTGATCGAATTTTCTTACTTATTCTATCATTTTTAGAGATAATATGTACATTTTGCAGATTTTTAGGTTTTTGCCTAAAGTTGCTACATGACTCGAACTCTTGCCCCACAATTCGAACTTTTGCCCCACTATGTGTAAAATATGATTTCCAAATCTTTTTTGCAAAAAGTTATATATGCTAAAGCATCTTCAAAATATACCTAGTTACGTCCCAAAACAAAATATCGAATTAGATTTCATTACAATTCCATTACATGCGTTGGAAGGACCATCGCATATTACAATTTTTTGATCAAACACCAACATTTTGTCATAACTTTTCGAAATATTGATCAATTTTCATAATTTTTGAAGTGAAAGACTCTTTTTCAAAAAGGCTTCGAACAACCTTGACACCCGAAAGATATAATTTGAATTAAGTTCAAAAACTTCAAAAGAAACTCTTACCCCACTCGAACTTTTGCCCCACTTTACTCTATTTGATTTTTCCAGGAATTCTTCCTGGAATGCAGCGCGGATTTTTTTTTAAGTTACTTCAGGAATTCAACCTGAGTTTTTTTCCATGGATTCTCACTGTGACCCTTCTTGAAAATCCAACTAGGATTCCACCAGTGCACGAATTTCTCCAGAATTTCCTGCTGAGATTTATACAGAAGTTCCTTATGTAATTAAGGACTGCCCCTGAATGTTACCAGGAATAACTATGTTTATTGCGGTAGAAATTCCTCCGAGGATAAAGTACGATTTTTTTCCGGGCATTCCTCCAGGAGTTCCACCATTTATTCAGGAATATCTTTAGAAATTCCTTCAAGAGTTCTTCTGAGGATTTCTTCGCGAATTTCTCCAGTGATTTCTCAAGAAGTTCCTCCAGGGATTTATCAGAGAATTTCTCTAGTGATTTTCTGCAAAATTTACTCTAAGACAAAGCGGACCGTTACTGGCGTTCTTACACCCAGTATCGCACGAAATCGAGTTCACTACCAATGCTGTCTACTGTCATCTCGTTTGGAGTTTAAAGGCTATGTTCCAGTAGGGATGTGATGTCAATAATGAGTAGAAGATGTAATGTTTGTTCCGGGAAAAGCCATATAACATTTCTTATCAACAGTGACACCGACAATTCTTATAAAACTTTGAAATTTGTCATATAACCCATAACTGGATAGCAGGCTTGGTTCCAGGAGGGGTGTAATATCATATAGAAAATTTTGTAAATCACTCTACTTATTTAAATAGTGAAAAGTTGGATCCAAAAAAAAGTTACGTTATATCGAGGTAAAAGTTACGTTATATCGAGTTACGTTATATCGAGGTTACGTTATATCGAGGTATGACTGTACTATTATACAATATATGAGCCTTTTTGCCCTTTTTATGTTGTAACAACATCCCATCCAATCTAACTCACATTATTGTAGCATGGCGGTAATACGTTTAACAAATACTTTTTTTTTTCAGCTGAGCGTGCGTTGGACACCATGAACTTCGATTTGATCAAAGGACGCCCAATTCGCATTATGTGGTCGCAGCGTGATCCATCCCTTCGTAAATCCGGAGTTGGCAACGTGTTCATCAAGAACCTGGACAAGAACATTGATAACAAAGCCATGTATGACACGTTCTCTGCGTTCGGTAACATTCTCAGCTGCAAGGTTGCCCAGGACGAGAAAGGAAATTCAAAGGGATACGGATTCGTTCACTTCGAAACCGAGGAATCAGCGAACACTTCGATCGAAAAGGTTAACGGTATGTTGCTCAACGCCAAGAAGGTTTACGTTGGCCGCTTCATCCCGCGCAAGGAGCGCGAGAAGGAGTTGGGAGAGAAGGCTAAGCTTTTCACTAACGTTTACGTGAAGAACTTCGGCGATGAGTTGAGCGACGAATCGCTCAAGGATATGTTCGAGAAATACGGAACAATCACCAGCCACCGTGTGATGATCAAGGACGGCAAGAGCCGTGGCTTTGGATTTGTCGCTTTCGAAAATCCCGAATCGGCCGAACATGCTGTCCAGGAGCTGAATGGAAAGGAACTCGGAGATGGTAAAGTGCTGTATGTTGGCCGCGCACAGAAGAAGAACGAGCGTCAAATGGAGCTCAAGCGTCGTTTCGAGCAACTGAAGATGGAACGCTTGACTCGTTACCAGGGAGTCAATCTCTACGTTAAGAACTTGGATGATTCCATCGACGATGAGCGTCTGCGTAAGGAGTTCTCTCCGTTCGGAACAATTACATCTGCCAAGGTGATGTTGGAAGAAGGACGTTCGAAGGGCTTCGGTTTTGTTTGTTTCTCTGCTGCGGAGGAAGCTACGAAGGCCGTCACCGAGATGAATGGTCGCATCGTTGGAAGCAAGCCGTTGTATGTGGCACTTGCCCAGCGCAAGGAAGATCGCAAAGCCCATCTTGCTTCGCAATACATGCAGCGCATGGCAAATATGCGTATGCAACATATGGGACAAATCTTCCAGCCGGGCGGTAACGGCGGTTATTATGTTCCAACCCTTCCACAACCGCAACGATTCTTCTCCAAGCAGGTTAGCCAAATTCGTACCACGCCAGGATGGTTCCGTGCGAACGCTAATCAAAATGCAGTTGCCGCCAATGCCGCGGGAGGAGCTTATCCGGCTATGGCCGCTGCCACGGCTGGCAACCAATACCGTCAAACGGCTAACGTACGTGCTAACCAGCCTGCTCCAAACGCTCAAGCAGCACAGGCTGCTTCCGCTGCTATGCGCAATTCGGCTCGTCCAATCACTGGCCAACAGGCTGGAAATATGCAAACGCGTCCTGCTGCGCCGCAGATGGCCGCTAATCAAGCTAGAGCTGCCAACTACAAGTACACGCAGAACATGCGTAATCCGCCTGCCCAAGCAGTTCAGATGCCAGCTCCACCTGTTGCTCAACAAGCTGTCCATGTCAAAGGTAATGTACTAATTTTTATTTCTCTTTTACATTTACATTTACTTTTATTGATTTAATCATTACAATTAGTGTACAATAGCTCTTTGTTACACTTGCAGAGTTTTGGACCTACCTTTCAGCTGCGTTATTTTTCAGTTTCTGATTAGAAAAAATAGATTTTTTACGAATTGATTATTTATACTGCTTAGGGAAAAACTATGGAAAAAAAACCCTAGAACTTTTTTTGTAAAACTTATTCAAAGATCACAGTGGTTGATTTGCCAGGACTTCTATAAGAGGATTTGCTGACATCTGGCACGATGTGACGAAGGTTCTAGTTGATCGCTCGATGAAATCGTCGATTAATTCCGTATTCGACAAGCGATGTAGTTCTGATGTCGGAAAGAAGGGATCCAAACCGTAGATCATTTTCAGCAGCTTATTCTGCTTAACCTGAAGACGAGTGCGATGAGACTTGGCACATTTTCCCCACACTGGTGATCCGTACGTCATTAATGGTCGAAGTACACACTTAAATATCAGTGCTTTGTTTTTGACAGCTAATTTTGAACGCCTATTAATCAGTGAATACAAACAACGGACAGTTTTGTCTAATTTATCAATTGAGTGATTCACGTGCTTTGCAAAAGTCAATTTGGAGTCAAGGATCACTCCAAGATATTTCCCATCATCTTCCCAATTTGATGGTTGACCGTTTGTGGTTATTGCTGTCCTAGGAAGGTTTCGTGCTGCCCTCTTCTTGGTGAAGAAAATTGTTTGCGATTTTGTAGCATTCACTTTGATTCGCCATTTCCGCTGATAACTTTCCAGGTTGTCCTGCGCATGTTGTAGCTTAGTTACGATTTGAGCTGGATCCTTGTCGGCCGCTAAAAAAGCTGTGTCGTCCGCGAAGAAAGCATAGACTTTATTTCTCTTTTTACGTAGGAGTATGGTATTAAAAATAAGACCAATGTTTGACCACCGAGCAACTGAACTGCCTTTGAGACCCTTTAGTTCTGAAAGTCATTCACGAGCATTTTCAGAAGTAAGAAAGGTCGAACTTACATCAACATCAAATCTCGTCTATCTGAAGAAAGGTACTACAGGTAACGAAATAGGGATAATTACCCAGGAGAAACGGCAAAAAACGGCTGAACTTATCACATTGAAATCAAGCTGTAAAATGCATAAAATGGTAGAGTGGCCACATGTTCAATCACGGCGAAATGCCATCTCTTTCGTTTTTCAGAGAGTTTGAAAACAACAGGACCAGTACCTGACAAATTTGACAGGTGCTGGTGCTGTTGTTTTCTAATACTCCGTAGGAGAGAAAGAGGGCGATTTCTTGATGACGTCACCGTGCAATGAAGTATTCCTGGTCCGTCACTTTGTATCTTACACCGAGAAAAAAATCTACTCAGTGGCCGAGTTGGTCTTATTCGGAATTCGAAAAATCCTTTGTGTTCTTACACAGAGAAAAATTTCTACTCAGTGGCTGAGTTGGTCTTACTCAGAAATCGAAAAATCCTTTGTTTTCTTACTCAGTTTCCGTTAAAAGTGGGACAACCCATTGCCAATGGGTTGTCCCACTTTTAGCCGAAACTGAGTAAGAAAACAAAGGATTTTTCGATTTCTGAGTAAGGCCAACTCAGTCATTGAGTAGAAATTTTTCTCGGTGTATTCAGTTTCAGCTAAAAATGGGACGGAAACTGAGTAAGAATACAAAGGATTTTTCGATTTCTAAGTAAGACCAATTCGGTTACTGAGTAGAAAATTTTCTCGGTGTAGGTATCTTAGGTAAACTATATGTTCATATCCATCGCTAGAACCAAAAACGTGCCAATGAGTTTTCTCATTGTTAGCTGATTCTACTTCTATAAGTTCGCTGTTCGTGAAATGCGAAGTTCGCGTAATATTCAATGAAACAGTTAATAATCGTTTCAAATCTATAATGTAACTAATTGTCCCTGTATGCAAATTTTCACGCCAATCGGCAGTCAGTAGTTTCCGAATACATATGGGTCAGACAGAAATTCATTATTAACCCTCCAGGACGCGCGCCGTTGTAAAAAGTACAACACTACCAAAAAACCTCGCTCGTCGTACATATATGTACAGTGTGTGAGCGCGGTGCAGTTTCAGCTGTTTGATGGCGCGCGTCCTGAATGGTAAAATCCAGAGCTTCCCAAATTCGGCTTTCGCGGCGCCCCAACGTGTCGCAGGCTCGCTTTTTCTACTCGTTTAAGCGTGCCCGCAAGAGGCTGGTGCTCCTCGAAAACAGAGTTTGGGAAGCGCAGATTAAATCCATAAGAGAACTTACGTATTTTCAGCAGTTTTGTTCTCTTCGTCACAGGGATGGGAACACTCACTTTTAAGTGTTACACTCACTTGCTATTTTCTCAGCTCAGAAGCGTGTTAGGGGCTGTTCATAAACCACGTAGACCAAACTTTGGCCATCTCAGACCCCCCCACTCCCCCCTCGTAGACTTTTGTCCTTACAAAAATTTTGAAATTTGTGTGGAGCGTAGACTTTTGTCAGACCCCCCCCCCCTCCCCCCAAAAAGTCCACGTGGTTTATGAACGGCCCCTTATCAAGAAACGATGTATGGACGACTTTTGCCTTGTGGTTTTGTCTAAAACTTTGCCGAATAGAGTAGGGGTCGCACACAAATCCCAAAGTCGTGATAGAGCTGTGAATGTGACTTTCCTGTAAGTGTAATTTACATTCACTTCGTGGAGAGTTGCCTTCGCAGTTCCCTCACGACTTTGGTATGCGTGTGCGACTTGTACTCTATTCGGCAAACTTTTAGACAAAATCACAAGGCAAAAGTCGTCCATACATCGTTTCTTAATTGCACGCTTCTGAGTCGAGAAAACTGCAAGTGAGTGTAACTCTTTCCAAGTGAGTGTTCCCAACCTTGCTTCGTCATGATGAAATTCTTCCTTAAACCTGCCGATAATACCCTAGGCCACCCTAGATTAATATGTGCTAGTCACTTTCATGTCATTGCGTTACGTAGATAAAATTCTAATATTTATTCAATGATTTCCTTTTCTTAGGACAAGAGCCACTCACGGCCTCTATGCTGGCTGCTGCGCAACCCGCTGAGCAGAAGCAGATGCTTGGAGAGCGTCTGTTCCCGTTGATCGAACCAATGTATCCAGCGATTGCTGGTAAAATTACTGGAATGTTGCTGGAGATCGACAATTCGGAGTTGGTTCACATGTTGGAGCACAGTGAATCGCTGAAGGCCAAGGTCGATGAAGCCGTCGCCGTACTTCACGCTCATCAACAGAAAACTCAACAGCAGTAAGTGCATAATTTCATCGCTTTGCAGCTACATGCACACTTCATGAACTATGCGCGTCAAATATTATCTCGCATCGAACTTTCCGGAAAGAATTCAATTTTACTCTTCGACAATGAAACACAGAAAACGGTCAAATTGAAATAGAGGCAACGACCTATTAAATGTTTGCAGACGGATTGACATAGAAACTGTATTTCGGTGATATGATAACCTCCTATTCAAGACAAATTTCTCCAGTTAGGCCAATTTTGTATCTGCGTGTCTACATTTCGCTATTCGCCTAAGATATAATTGAATCACTTCAATGAATATTTAAATAAACTTTCATCATTTTTTCGCACCGAAAACAATTTTTGTCTACAATAATCAGCAGTAGCTTAATGCTTGGGCATACTAATTAAGCTTTTGAGCTTAATTACTATGTTCCCTAATACATTATTATTTTTTCGGTTTTGGTAACAAAATAATCAAGTAAAATATATATAAAAAATACAAAAAAATAGAAAATATATATAAAATAATAAAAAGAAACGTAATTATAAAATACATGTATGAAAAAATAAACAAAAAAACAGCAAAAGTTTTGTTTGCTTTGGGCAGTGCATTGCAGCGTATAAGCTATCTCGAGAAATTCTTGTGAAGAATGTTTGCGCAATCGTACTACTAGAGCAAAACCTACAGAAAACAAATATTACAATTATGTCTGAACATAAAAAAATTGAAAAAAAACAGCAGAGGGTTGCAGACACAAACAAGAAGAAACATCCAAACAAACTTATGATCACAACAGATGCGACAGTCTTAAGAAAATAAACAGTAATAGAGAAAAATCTGAAAATCGCTAAAAAAACTGCAAAAATACAAAAGAAAAAATTGAAAAAATGTATAATCAATTGAAAAGGTGAGATCGAAGTTTCAATTAATTAAATATTGTCTTAGCTTCAAGACGCATTTCATTTATGAGCTTCTCCAGATCCTAAAAAGCGGTGAAAACTTTTTTTTTTCTCTGGTGGCTGTCGAACTAGCCTAGTAAATATGAACGGATATAGCTGAGAGGGTCCATTTAGTACGTTTCAACTAAATTTCAACCTCCTTCTTCAAGCGTGACGTACTTTATGGCCCCGTACTCTATAGCTCGAATTTTGTGGCATGTCGTGTGAGTAAGCATCTTTCCAACAAGACGTATCATTGCTTTCACTACGATGCATGATTAGCGAATGAAACACAATATATGGCATGTAACCTAAGATCTGTCCTCGCTAAATGTGTTGCGTAATGTGAAATTGCTACAATGTGCTACAAGCGTGTTCCAGGAACTTTTGGCTAAAGCGACAAGCCATCACTTAACGAATTTAATTTAGCGCGATGCATTGAACATTTCTAACTTCATCGTGAGTCATTCGACAATGCTCGTCCAAAACAACACGTAAAATTGAAAGCCGCATCTATTTGATGTTCATTTTCACCCTCTCCCTTTTTTGTTCATGTTAACAATGCATACCTAGTTATGTTTTTACTATCCACGCATGCATATAAGGGCATAAAATTTATTATCGACTAGGGCGACGCGAAAAGTCGCACATAACATCATTGGTTCAATTCTTTAATTAATTGTTTTTTATTTGTGAAAATCTACATACAATATTGGAAGAACATAATATAGCATATGCTTAAAAATAGTATAAATTATGATATGAGCATTCTTAAATTTTCAGTTCTACGTTTGGCAATATTCAATAAAATTCACTTTCGTAAAACTTGTTTTTATTGTGAAAGAAATTATGTCTAATATCTACCCCTCCCTCGTATCACAGACATTAAGGGGGCATCCATTAAGTACGTCACGCTTAGAGGGGAGAGGGGCGGTTTGTGAAAGTGTTACAAGCAATGTGTATTAGGCTTGGTATTAGGTATAGGAAAAACCCGTACGAGGGGTGAGGGGGGGGGGGGGGGGTTGAAAATTCCCAATTTTAGCGTGACGTACTTAATGGATGCTACCTTAAATGTTTTTTGCAAATTTTTTGGACCCGAAATGGTGTAGGAATTGTAACCAGAAAAACTTGATGTGAGAAGACCATCCCATTGACGAAAAAAAAATCCCTTCACAGAATAAAACAAAAACCATCGAAGAATCATCGGTTTCAAACCAGTACCATAGTGAGCGTCAATCCTGCATGCTAACCAATCAGCCGCAATTTCGCGTTAACATAATGCATTATGTGACTATCATACTGTAAAAACTGATTATACGTTTACACAGGAACATATTTTAAGACAGCGAATCAAGTTGCTACTACACTACACAGGATCAAATATTTGAAGAAAAAATTAGCCAATGCTCAAACATCTGCTTTGACTTGATTACCGCTAATTTTCCAAAGTGAAAAGCATTCATATTGGAAATAAAACGGCATTACAAATGTTATTCCAATAAGAATCCATTAACGTGGAAAGTTGGCTTTCATATAAGAAAAAATCGGCATTCCACTTAGAAATCAAATATTTTGCATTCCTATTGTTGCGAACATCAAATAAGAACTCGGAAGCCGAACTTAGTCCCTGGTGGTAATCCGAACTGAAGCTCCGATAGCAATCACTACCAGTACATGTGATGTGAGAAAGGCGTTCACGGATGACTAAGTTACTCTTTATAGCTATCTTCAGTTCAGTTCAGTGAAGTGAAGTGAACAAAAGCAAGTCCCGGCCCGGCTGCAATTTTTGATGATGAACCACTGCTGCGGCTGTTTGGTAAGATGACGGGTGGGTGGGTGGTGGAAGGTGGGATTTGTCGGCCATGCTTCTTCCCCCGATCAGTATTCTGATTCCTGAGAAACAGAACAAGAAAATTTGCGAGACAACGTCGGAGTAGACTTTGGGTTGGTTTGGCGGGTTTGTTCTCCTTAGTCTTAGAAGTTTGTGCCTTAGAAATTTTCAACTTCCTATATCGCAGGATCCTGATAACTTGGAACGTTGGTTTCTTCGGCAAAGCTGTTTGGTATGACAAGGGTTTACAGTTGGTTTGCGGTTCGATGCAAGATTCCGCCACTAGGCGGCGCTAGTTGGAGATTTGCGATGTTTTGCAATTGATTAGAATTTCTCAAAAAGTGTTCAACAAGCTGTAACTTTTTTCCCTCTGGACATACTTGGGTCGAGTCAAATGGTAATCAAAGACCAATGTAGCAGCCACAAGTGGCCAAAATTTCACGTGATTCGGTTTACTCAACCCTGAGATAGAGTGGCTTATTGAACAGCAGTCAAATAAGACACAATTTACTAGAAACGCTCTAGCTTCGTGTAGTGTCTACCAAGCAAGCCCAAATTGGAACCAATTGTAACCATCTAGTAGTAGAGCTGGCAGTCAAAATTTAAGAATGTTTTGTGCAATCTATGAAAAGTTACAGCTTGTTGAACATTTTCTAGATAATCGACAAAACAGGCATGCTTTGGCACATTTGCAACTAGCGCCGCCCTGTGGCAGAAAGTCAAACCAAACGGCTGTTCAACTGACAGCAACCATCTTTCTTAAACAATCAGAAACCTGAGATAAACGAGATTGAAAATTGGAATGCCCTCCATAGTGCCTTCTCCTCCGATGGGATTTCGAATCATGACCAGCACGAACAACGTTCCCGAAGACACCAACGGTTTTGTCGCTTTAGGAAGCATCGTTGGTGCTACGTTTGTTTGTCTCGGACATCACCGAAATCGCAGAATTGCATACATATAACTACTACCGCAGGTCCCTGATTACTGGGAGTTTTGGTGTCTTCGGCAAAATGGTTTGACCGGGGGAGGACTTGCCGGCGATGGGTTGTTTGATGTGAAATTCCACTACTAGTCGGTGTTAGCGCTAGGGAGTGTGTGTGTGTGTGTGTGTGTGTGTGTGTGTGTGTTTTTTTTTTTCAACATTATTTTATTTATTTTTTTTTTTTTCATGGGGTAGACCCCACCCTCCACAACCACTGTCTACCCCACCCCTCATAAAAAACAAATCATAAACCAACGGAAAGATGAACAAATGCCATCACCCTGCCAATAATCACGATTCAACAAACCCGAAAACAGTAGCCCTGTTCAGTGTGGCACCACACTGAACCAGGGCTGTTGTCAATCATGCTGTCTCATATCATACGTTTCTTTTGGAAACATATGCTATGAAACAACACTTTCGACAACGGTTTTTTTAGGTTGATCAATCGCAATCATTCACAGAATGATTTCTCCATCCATCCAAACGTTGATCTATAATAGGTTTTCTATGAGGGTTTTCTGATTTTTTTGTTATTTTTAGTTTTTTCTTATTTTTTTCATTTTTTGTTTTGTTATTTTGCATTTTTTATTTTATTTTTTATTTTTATTTTTCGTTTTGTAATTTTTTTTAGATTTTTTTGTATTTATTTTATATTTTTTTATTTTATTTTTATTTATTTTTTATTTTTATTTTTTGTTTTGTTATTTTTTTATTTTTTTTTTGTTTTGAATTTTTTTTTTTTGCTTTCATTTTTCTTTTGTTTTTTTGTTTATTTTTTTGTTATTTTTTTTTTGGTCCTTCCCCCGACCGGCAGCCGTTGTCAAATTTTGTTCGTCTTTTTTCAATTTTTTTTTGGTTTTAGGTTTGGTTTTTTTGATTTTTTCCTCCGGATTTTCCTCTGTTTTTGGTTTTGATTTTTTTTTGCCTTTTTTTGGCTTTGTTTTTGGTTCCGGTTTTTGCTCTGTTTTCTGTTTTGGTTTTGTTTTTGTTTTTGATTTTGTTTTTTGGATGATTTTTGTTTTCGAAGCAAATGTAACTTTTTTTTCCGGCTTCCGGACGGGTTCAGGTTTTACAGGTCGAATACAGGCTTCATCGTATATTACAATCCGAATTACCACCTCTTGTTCTTCTAGTTCGTAGTTTTCCATTTTTTTTTGTTAGTTTTGTTTTTTTACAAAATTTTTACTTTTCACTTGCCAAAAACACGTCTCCTTCCAACTCACTCACCTACGCTACTGACGAAAAAACTGGCCACCCTACCTCTATTTATAAACAAACTGCCCTGCGCGGCCCATAGCAACCGACGGGCAGTGAAAAAACAGTGAAAAAACAGAGCAAAACAAAACCGCGAAAATGTTTTTTCCATCGGCGATCGCGATGTTTGTGCGGGCCGAATACGCAAGAAAGTGCGTATTCACCGCACAAACGGGGACCGTAGCGCGATATCTGAGGTAAGTACCAACCAACGAAGGCGCCAACGTTGGGCTAATATTCGTTTTTCGTCCAACAGGCCAGCCGTCCGTCACTCCCGGGGAACTCTCGCCGACGGTGGAATCCGCTTCGGCAGCTTCGGGTCCGCCCATCCAGTTCCACCCATCCAGTCCGCCCATCCGGGTCCGCTCCGTGGTCCGCCCATCCAGTTCCCGGTTTCCTTCCGGCACCCGCCAGCGGTGCCGCATTCGGGGCGAAGATTCCGCTCTCGCTTTCCGGACGGCGGACGACCGGACGACATCGCACCGATGACGGGAGCGATACTCCTCGGGCCCTGCGATCCAATGGCGGATGGATAGGAGGAGATCCGGAAAATAGGCATCCGTAAGTACCCCCCCATCTTTCCCGTTTTCTTTTTCCCTTTTTTTTCAGGACAACCCTCCACCACTGAGCGCCACCGGCTCTGGCCTCCTCTTGTAGGAACCCCGGACGAAGAAGAAGAAGAAGAAGAAGAGCTTGAAAAGAAGGACCACCCTCGATGGCCGGAACCGGAGCCGGAAGACGGGCCAACGGGGGAAACAAGGCTGCGATGACGAGGCGGACACCCACCCGTAAGTACATACCCCCCATCGAACGAGGGCAAATTTGTGGTGCTAATCGTTGGTCATTTCCGTTTTTTCAGGACAGACCCTCGCTCGCTCTCCACCACTGAGCGCCACCGGCAGGAGGAGGAACCCGAAACGACGACGAAGAAGAAGAAGAAGAAGAAGAAGAACTGGAAAAGAACAACACGGCCCAGCTGGAGGGCACTCATGGTGGGCTCACGTACGCGTTCGTCGACGGCGTACGGACAGAGCACGTATCGGGCGCCAAACGGGCGGGCGACGACGAACGGATCCGGCCAGTAATCAGCGAACCGTGAGTAGACTGTGTTTGTGTCAGCGAGCGCGCTTGTGTTTGCTGGCGAATTCGACCGGGATCGGACCTCCTCTGCCCCTATCCGCATAACTGTCCCATGTGTGCTGGGTTTCCTATTCACTTGGGACTGTTGTGCGAATGAGGGTAGTCCACGGAGTCTATAGTACATTTCGGTGTGGGTGCTTCTTCTCCCCCCACACTTCTTCTTCTTCTTCTTCTTCTTCTTCTTCTTCTTCTTCTTCTTCTTCTTCCTTTTCTGGGAATGATCATTTGGCACCTGTGTATCGCGTCCAGGAAATTTCCATTATCCATCATAGGCTGCCTATGATCGCATAATTGTCCCATAGGAATAGGAAACCCAGCAAAGATGGGACTGATATGCGATCATGGGCAGTAGGGTGCCTGGGCTAATCACTGTTCTGGGATATTGCGCCTTTGTGTCCCCTGTTTTGTTCACTGCCTGTAATCGCATATCAGTCCCATCTGGCGGACAGTTGTGCGATTATGGGTAAGTCATATATTAATCATTGTTAGTTGGTAAGCATAGTATAAGATCTGAAGCCAATAAAAAAAAAAAGTTCGCAAAAATGAAAATGTGTTATGATTTTCCTTGATATCCGAAGTTCCGAACCGGGGGCGGGGGGTTTGGGTCGGGTTGGCAATACAGTTTACGGGGTGGTTGTAAGTTTTCTCGATAAAAAGGTCCACTCGGCGGTGGTGCAGTGAAGTGAAGTGAAGTGAACAAAAGCAAGTCCCGGCCCGGCTGCAATTTTTGATGATGAACCACTGCTGCGGCTGTTTGGTAAGATGACGGGTGGGTGGGTGGTGGAAGGTGGGATTTGTCGGCCATGCTTCTTCCCCCGATCAGTATTCTGATTCCTGAGAAACAGAACAAGAAAATTTGCGAGACAACGTCGGAGTAGACTTTGGGTTGGTTTGGCGGGTTTGTTCTCCTTAGTCTTAGAAGTTTGTGCCTTAGAAATTTTCAACTTCCTATATCGCAGGATCCTGATAACTTGGAACGTTGGTTTCTTCGGCAAAGCTGTTTGGTATGACAAGGGTTTACAGTTGGTTTGCGGTTCGATGCAAGATTCCGCCACTAGGCGGCGCTAGTTGGAGATTTGCGATGTTTTGCAATTGATTAGAATTTCTCAAAAAGTGTTCAACAAGCTGTAACTTTTTTCCCTCTGGACATACTTGGGTCGAGTCAAATGGTAATCAAAGACCAATGTAGCAGCCACAAGTGGCCAAAATTTCACGTGATTCGGTTTACTCAACCCTGAGATAGAGTGGCTTATTGAACAGCAGTCAAATAAGACACAATTTACTAGAAACGCTCTAGCTTCGTGTAGTGTCTACCAAGCAAGCCCAAATTGGAACCAATTGTAACCATCTAGTAGTAGAGCTGGCAGTCAAAATTTAAGAATGTTTTGTGCAATCTATGAAAAGTTACAGCTTGTTGAACATTTTCTAGATAATCGACAAAACAGGCATGCTTTGGCACATTTGCAACTAGCGCCGCCCTGTGGCAGAAAGTCAAACCAAACGGCTGTTCAACTGACAGCAACCATCTTTCTTAAACAATCAGAAACCTGAGATAAACGAGATTGAAAATTGGAATGCCCTCCATAGTGCCTTCTCCTCCGATGGGATTTCGAATCATGACCAGCACGAACAACGTTCCCGAAGACACCAACGGTTTTGTCGCTTTAGGAAGCATCGTTGGTGCTACGTTTGTTTGTCTCGGACATCACCGAAATCGCAGAATTGCATACATATAACTACTACCGCAGGTCCCTGATTACTGGGAGTTTTGGTGTCTTCGGCAAAATGGTTTGACCGGGGGAGGACTTGCCGGCGATGGGTTGTTTGATGTGAAATTCCACTACTAGTCGGTGTTAGCGCTAGGGAGTGTGTGTGTGTGTGTGTGTGTGTGTGTGTGTGTGTTTTTTTTTTTCAACATTATTTTATTTATTTTTTTTTTTTTCATGGGGTAGACCCCACCCTCCACAACCACTGTCTACCCCACCCCTCATAAAAAACAAATCATAAACCAACGGAAAGATGAACAAATGCCATCACCCTGCCAATAATCACGATTCAACAAACCCGAAAACAGTAGCCCTGTTCAGTGTGGCACCACACTGAACCAGGGCTGTTGTCAATCATGCTGTCTCATATCATACGTTTCTTTTGGAAACATATGCTATGAAACAACACTTTCGACAACGGTTTTTTTAGGTTGATCAATCGCAATCATTCACAGAATGATTTCTCCATCCATCCAAACGTTGATCTATAATAGGTTTTCTATGAGGGTTTTCTGATTTTTTTGTTATTTTTAGTTTTTTCTTATTTTTTTCATTTTTTGTTTTGTTATTTTGCATTTTTTATTTTATTTTTTATTTTTATTTTTCGTTTTGTAATTTTTTTTAGATTTTTTTGTATTTATTTTATATTTTTTTATTTTATTTTTATTTATTTTTTATTTTTATTTTTTGTTTTGTTATTTTTTTATTTTTTTTTTGTTTTGAATTTTTTTTTTTTGCTTTCATTTTTCTTTTGTTTTTTTGTTTATTTTTTTGTTATTTTTTTTTTGGTCCTTCCCCCGACCGGCAGCCGTTGTCAAATTTTGTTCGTCTTTTTTCAATTTTTTTTTGGTTTTAGGTTTGGTTTTTTTGATTTTTTCCTCCGGATTTTCCTCTGTTTTTGGTTTTGATTTTTTTTTGCCTTTTTTTGGCTTTGTTTTTGGTTCCGGTTTTTGCTCTGTTTTCTGTTTTGGTTTTGTTTTTGTTTTTGATTTTGTTTTTTGGATGATTTTTGTTTTCGAAGCAAATGTAACTTTTTTTTCCGGCTTCCGGACGGGTTCAGGTTTTACAGGTCGAATACAGGCTTCATCGTATATTACAATCCGAATTACCACCTCTTGTTCTTCTAGTTCGTAGTTTTCCATTTTTTTTTGTTAGTTTTGTTTTTTTACAAAATTTTTACTTTTCACTTGCCAAAAACACGTCTCCTTCCAACTCACTCACCTACGCTACTGACGAAAAAACTGGCCACCCTACCTCTATTTATAAACAAACTGCCCTGCGCGGCCCATAGCAACCGACGGGCAGTGAAAAAACAGTGAAAAAACAGAGCAAAACAAAACCGCGAAAATGTTTTTTCCATCGGCGATCGCGATGTTTGTGCGGGCCGAATACGCAAGAAAGTGCGTATTCACCGCACAAACGGGGACCGTAGCGCGATATCTGAGGTAAGTACCAACCAACGAAGGCGCCAACGTTGGGCTAATATTCGTTTTTCGTCCAACAGGCCAGCCGTCCGTCACTCCCGGGGAACTCTCGCCGACGGTGGAATCCGCTTCGGCAGCTTCGGGTCCGCCCATCCAGTTCCACCCATCCAGTCCGCCCATCCGGGTCCGCTCCGTGGTCCGCCCATCCAGTTCCCGGTTTCCTTCCGGCACCCGCCAGCGGTGCCGCATTCGGGGCGAAGATTCCGCTCTCGCTTTCCGGACGGCGGACGACCGGACGACATCGCACCGATGACGGGAGCGATACTCCTCGGGCCCTGCGATCCAATGGCGGATGGATAGGAGGAGATCCGGAAAATAGGCATCCGTAAGTACCCCCCCATCTTTCCCGTTTTCTTTTTCCCTTTTTTTTCAGGACAACCCTCCACCACTGAGCGCCACCGGCTCTGGCCTCCTCTTGTAGGAACCCCGGACGAAGAAGAAGAAGAAGAAGAAGAGCTTGAAAAGAAGGACCACCCTCGATGGCCGGAACCGGAGCCGGAAGACGGGCCAACGGGGGAAACAAGGCTGCGATGACGAGGCGGACACCCACCCGTAAGTACATACCCCCCATCGAACGAGGGCAAATTTGTGGTGCTAATCGTTGGTCATTTCCGTTTTTTCAGGACACCTCGCTCGCTCTCCACCACTGAGCGCCACCGGCAGGAGGAGGAACCCGAAACGACGACGAAGAAGAAGAAGAAGAAGAAGAAGAACTGGAAAAGAACAACACGGCCCAGCTGGAGGGCACTCATGGTGGGCTCACGTACGCGTTCGTCGACGGCGTACGGACAGAGCACGTATCGGGCGCCAAACGGGCGGGCGACGACGAACGGATCCGGCCAGTAATCAGCGAACCGTGAGTAGACTGTGTTTGTGTCAGCGAGCGCGCTTGTGTTTGCTGGCGAATTCGACCGGGATCGGACCTCCTCTGCCCCTATCCGCATAACTGTCCCATGTGTGCTGGGTTTCCTATTCACTTGGGACTGTTGTGCGAATGAGGGTAGTCCACGGAGTCTATAGTACATTTCGGTGTGGGTGCTTCTTCTCCCCCCACACTTCTTCTTCTTCTTCTTCTTCTTCTTCTTCTTCTTCTTCTTCTTCTTCTTCTTCCTTTTCTGGGAATGATCATTTGGCACCTGTGTATCGCGTCCAGGAAATTTCCATTATCCATCATAGGCTGCCTATGATCGCATAATTGTCCCATAGGAATAGGAAACCCAGCAAAGATGGGACTGATATGCGATCATGGGCAGTAGGGTGCCTGGGCTAATCACTGTTCTGGGATATTGCGCCTTTGTGTCCCCTGTTTTGTTCACTGCCTGTAATCGCATATCAGTCCCATCTGGCGGACAGTTGTGCGATTATGGGTAAGTCATATATTAATCATTGTTAGTTGGTAAGCATAGTATAAGATCTGAAGCCAATAAAAAAAAAAAGTTCGCAAAAATGAAAATGTGTTATGATTTTCCTTGATATCCGAAGTTCCGAACCGGGGGCGGGGGGTTTGGGTCGGGTTGGCAATACAGTTTACGGGGTGGTTGTAAGTTTTCTCGATAAAAAGGTCCACTCGGCGGTGGTGCAGTGAAGTGAAGTGAAGTGAACAAAAGCAAGTCCCGGCCCGGCTGCAATTTTTGATGATGAACCACTGCTGCGGCTGTTTGGTAAGATGACGGGTGGGTGGGTGGTGGAAGGTGGGATTTGTCGGCCATGCTTCTTCCCCCGATCAGTATTCTGATTCCTGAGAAACAGAACAAGAAAATTTGCGAGACAACGTCGGAGTAGACTTTGGGTTGGTTTGGCGGGTTTGTTCTCCTTAGTCTTAGAAGTTTGTGCCTTAGAAATTTTCAACTTCCTATATCGCAGGATCCTGATAACTTGGAACGTTGGTTTCTTCGGCAAAGCTGTTTGGTATGACAAGGGTTTACAGTTGGTTTGCGGTTCGATGCAAGATTCCGCCACTAGGCGGCGCTAGTTGGAGATTTGCGATGTTTTGCAATTGATTAGAATTTCTCAAAAAGTGTTCAACAAGCTGTAACTTTTTTCCCTCTGGACATACTTGGGTCGAGTCAAATGGTAATCAAAGACCAATGTAGCAGCCACAAGTGGCCAAAATTTCACGTGATTCGGTTTACTCAACCCTGAGATAGAGTGGCTTATTGAACAGCAGTCAAATAAGACACAATTTACTAGAAACGCTCTAGCTTCGTGTAGTGTCTACCAAGCAAGCCCAAATTGGAACCAATTGTAACCATCTAGTAGTAGAGCTGGCAGTCAAAATTTAAGAATGTTTTGTGCAATCTATGAAAAGTTACAGCTTGTTGAACATTTTCTAGATAATCGACAAAACAGGCATGCTTTGGCACATTTGCAACTAGCGCCGCCCTGTGGCAGAAAGTCAAACCAAACGGCTGTTCAACTGACAGCAACCATCTTTCTTAAACAATCAGAAACCTGAGATAAACGAGATTGAAAATTGGAATGCCCTCCATAGTGCCTTCTCCTCCGATGGGATTTCGAATCATGACCAGCACGAACAACGTTCCCGAAGACACCAACGGTTTTGTCGCTTTAGGAAGCATCGTTGGTGCTACGTTTGTTTGTCTCGGACATCACCGAAATCGCAGAATTGCATACATATAACTACTACCGCAGGTCCCTGATTACTGGGAGTTTTGGTGTCTTCGGCAAAATGGTTTGACCGGGGGAGGACTTGCCGGCGATGGGTTGTTTGATGTGAAATTCCACTACTAGTCGGTGTTAGCGCTAGGGAGTGTGTGTGTGTGTGTGTGTGTGTGTGTGTGTGTGTTTTTTTTTTTCAACATTATTTTATTTATTTTTTTTTTTTTCATGGGGTAGACCCCACCCTCCACAACCACTGTCTACCCCACCCCTCATAAAAAACAAATCATAAACCAACGGAAAGATGAACAAATGCCATCACCCTGCCAATAATCACGATTCAACAAACCCGAAAACAGTAGCCCTGTTCAGTGTGGCACCACACTGAACCAGGGCTGTTGTCAATCATGCTGTCTCATATCATACGTTTCTTTTGGAAACATATGCTATGAAACAACACTTTCGACAACGGTTTTTTTAGGTTGATCAATCGCAATCATTCACAGAATGATTTCTCCATCCATCCAAACGTTGATCTATAATAGGTTTTCTATGAGGGTTTTCTGATTTTTTTGTTATTTTTAGTTTTTTCTTATTTTTTTCATTTTTTGTTTTGTTATTTTGCATTTTTTATTTTATTTTTTATTTTTATTTTTCGTTTTGTAATTTTTTTTAGATTTTTTTGTATTTATTTTATATTTTTTTATTTTATTTTTATTTATTTTTTATTTTTATTTTTTGTTTTGTTATTTTTTTATTTTTTTTTTGTTTTGAATTTTTTTTTTTTGCTTTCATTTTTCTTTTGTTTTTTTGTTTATTTTTTTGTTATTTTTTTTTTGGTCCTTCCCCCGACCGGCAGCCGTTGTCAAATTTTGTTCGTCTTTTTTCAATTTTTTTTTGGTTTTAGGTTTGGTTTTTTTGATTTTTTCCTCCGGATTTTCCTCTGTTTTTGGTTTTGATTTTTTTTTGCCTTTTTTTGGCTTTGTTTTTGGTTCCGGTTTTTGCTCTGTTTTCTGTTTTGGTTTTGTTTTTGTTTTTGATTTTGTTTTTTGGATGATTTTTGTTTTCGAAGCAAATGTAACTTTTTTTTCCGGCTTCCGGACGGGTTCAGGTTTTACAGGTCGAATACAGGCTTCATCGTATATTACAATCCGAATTACCACCTCTTGTTCTTCTAGTTCGTAGTTTTCCATTTTTTTTTGTTAGTTTTGTTTTTTTACAAAATTTTTACTTTTCACTTGCCAAAAACACGTCTCCTTCCAACTCACTCACCTACGCTACTGACGAAAAAACTGGCCACCCTACCTCTATTTATAAACAAACTGCCCTGCGCGGCCCATAGCAACCGACGGGCAGTGAAAAAACAGTGAAAAAACAGAGCAAAACAAAACCGCGAAAATGTTTTTTCCATCGGCGATCGCGATGTTTGTGCGGGCCGAATACGCAAGAAAGTGCGTATTCACCGCACAAACGGGGACCGTAGCGCGATATCTGAGGTAAGTACCAACCAACGAAGGCGCCAACGTTGGGCTAATATTCGTTTTTCGTCCAACAGGCCAGCCGTCCGTCACTCCCGGGGAACTCTCGCCGACGGTGGAATCCGCTTCGGCAGCTTCGGGTCCGCCCATCCAGTTCCACCCATCCAGTCCGCCCATCCGGGTCCGCTCCGTGGTCCGCCCATCCAGTTCCCGGTTTCCTTCCGGCACCCGCCAGCGGTGCCGCATTCGGGGCGAAGATTCCGCTCTCGCTTTCCGGACGGCGGACGACCGGACGACATCGCACCGATGACGGGAGCGATACTCCTCGGGCCCTGCGATCCAATGGCGGATGGATAGGAGGAGATCCGGAAAATAGGCATCCGTAAGTACCCCCCCATCTTTCCCGTTTTCTTTTTCCCTTTTTTTTCAGGACAACCCTCCACCACTGAGCGCCACCGGCTCTGGCCTCCTCTTGTAGGAACCCCGGACGAAGAAGAAGAAGAAGAAGAAGAGCTTGAAAAGAAGGACCACCCTCGATGGCCGGAACCGGAGCCGGAAGACGGGCCAACGGGGGAAACAAGGCTGCGATGACGAGGCGGACACCCACCCGTAAGTACATACCCCCCATCGAACGAGGGCAAATTTGTGGTGCTAATCGTTGGTCATTTCCGTTTTTTCAGGACAGACCCTCGCTCGCTCTCCACCACTGAGCGCCACCGGCAGGAGGAGGAACCCGAAACGACGACGAAGAAGAAGAAGAAGAAGAAGAAGAACTGGAAAAGAACAACACGGCCCAGCTGGAGGGCACTCATGGTGGGCTCACGTACGCGTTCGTCGACGGCGTACGGACAGAGCACGTATCGGGCGCCAAACGGGCGGGCGACGACGAACGGATCCGGCCAGTAATCAGCGAACCGTGAGTAGACTGTGTTTGTGTCAGCGAGCGCGCTTGTGTTTGCTGGCGAATTCGACCGGGATCGGACCTCCTCTGCCCCTATCCGCATAACTGTCCCATGTGTGCTGGGTTTCCTATTCACTTGGGACTGTTGTGCGAATGAGGGTAGTCCACGGAGTCTATAGTACATTTCGGTGTGGGTGCTTCTTCTCCCCCCACACTTCTTCTTCTTCTTCTTCTTCTTCTTCTTCTTCTTCTTCTTCTTCTTCTTCTTCCTTTTCTGGGAATGATCATTTGGCACCTGTGTATCGCGTCCAGGAAATTTCCATTATCCATCATAGGCTGCCTATGATCGCATAATTGTCCCATAGGAATAGGAAACCCAGCAAAGATGGGACTGATATGCGATCATGGGCAGTAGGGTGCCTGGGCTAATCACTGTTCTGGGATATTGCGCCTTTGTGTCCCCTGTTTTGTTCACTGCCTGTAATCGCATATCAGTCCCATCTGGCGGACAGTTGTGCGATTATGGGTAAGTCATATATTAATCATTGTTAGTTGGTAAGCATAGTATAAGATCTGAAGCCAATAAAAAAAAAAAGTTCGCAAAAATGAAAATGTGTTATGATTTTCCTTGATATCCGAAGTTCCGAACCGGGGGCGGGGGGTTTGGGTCGGGTTGGCAATACAGTTTACGGGGTGGTTGTAAGTTTTCTCGATAAAAAGGTCCACTCGGCGGTGGTGCAGTGAAGTGAAGTGAAGTGAACAAAAGCAAGTCCCGGCCCGGCTGCAATTTTTGATGATGAACCACTGCTGCGGCTGTTTGGTAAGATGACGGGTGGGTGGGTGGTGGAAGGTGGGATTTGTCGGCCATGCTTCTTCCCCCGATCAGTATTCTGATTCCTGAGAAACAGAACAAGAAAATTTGCGAGACAACGTCGGAGTAGACTTTGGGTTGGTTTGGCGGGTTTGTTCTCCTTAGTCTTAGAAGTTTGTGCCTTAGAAATTTTCAACTTCCTATATCGCAGGATCCTGATAACTTGGAACGTTGGTTTCTTCGGCAAAGCTGTTTGGTATGACAAGGGTTTACAGTTGGTTTGCGGTTCGATGCAAGATTCCGCCACTAGGCGGCGCTAGTTGGAGATTTGCGATGTTTTGCAATTGATTAGAATTTCTCAAAAAGTGTTCAACAAGCTGTAACTTTTTTCCCTCTGGACATACTTGGGTCGAGTCAAATGGTAATCAAAGACCAATGTAGCAGCCACAAGTGGCCAAAATTTCACGTGATTCGGTTTACTCAACCCTGAGATAGAGTGGCTTATTGAACAGCAGTCAAATAAGACACAATTTACTAGAAACGCTCTAGCTTCGTGTAGTGTCTACCAAGCAAGCCCAAATTGGAACCAATTGTAACCATCTAGTAGTAGAGCTGGCAGTCAAAATTTAAGAATGTTTTGTGCAATCTATGAAAAGTTACAGCTTGTTGAACATTTTCTAGATAATCGACAAAACAGGCATGCTTTGGCACATTTGCAACTAGCGCCGCCCTGTGGCAGAAAGTCAAACCAAACGGCTGTTCAACTGACAGCAACCATCTTTCTTAAACAATCAGAAACCTGAGATAAACGAGATTGAAAATTGGAATGCCCTCCATAGTGCCTTCTCCTCCGATGGGATTTCGAATCATGACCAGCACGAACAACGTTCCCGAAGACACCAACGGTTTTGTCGCTTTAGGAAGCATCGTTGGTGCTACGTTTGTTTGTCTCGGACATCACCGAAATCGCAGAATTGCATACATATAACTACTACCGCAGGTCCCTGATTACTGGGAGTTTTGGTGTCTTCGGCAAAATGGTTTGACCGGGGGAGGACTTGCCGGCGATGGGTTGTTTGATGTGAAATTCCACTACTAGTCGGTGTTAGCGCTAGGGAGTGTGTGTGTGTGTGTGTGTGTGTGTGTGTGTGTGTTTTTTTTTTTCAACATTATTTTATTTATTTTTTTTTTTTTCATGGGGTAGACCCCACCCTCCACAACCACTGTCTACCCCACCCCTCATAAAAAACAAATCATAAACCAACGGAAAGATGAACAAATGCCATCACCCTGCCAATAATCACGATTCAACAAACCCGAAAACAGTAGCCCTGTTCAGTGTGGCACCACACTGAACCAGGGCTGTTGTCAATCATGCTGTCTCATATCATACGTTTCTTTTGGAAACATATGCTATGAAACAACACTTTCGACAACGGTTTTTTTAGGTTGATCAATCGCAATCATTCACAGAATGATTTCTCCATCCATCCAAACGTTGATCTATAATAGGTTTTCTATGAGGGTTTTCTGATTTTTTTGTTATTTTTAGTTTTTTCTTATTTTTTTCATTTTTTGTTTTGTTATTTTGCATTTTTTATTTTATTTTTTATTTTTATTTTTCGTTTTGTAATTTTTTTTAGATTTTTTTGTATTTATTTTATATTTTTTTATTTTATTTTTATTTATTTTTTATTTTTATTTTTTGTTTTGTTATTTTTTTATTTTTTTTTTGTTTTGAATTTTTTTTTTTTGCTTTCATTTTTCTTTTGTTTTTTTGTTTATTTTTTTGTTATTTTTTTTTTGGTCCTTCCCCCGACCGGCAGCCGTTGTCAAATTTTGTTCGTCTTTTTTCAATTTTTTTTTGGTTTTAGGTTTGGTTTTTTTGATTTTTTCCTCCGGATTTTCCTCTGTTTTTGGTTTTGATTTTTTTTTGCCTTTTTTTGGCTTTGTTTTTGGTTCCGGTTTTTGCTCTGTTTTCTGTTTTGGTTTTGTTTTTGTTTTTGATTTTGTTTTTTGGATGATTTTTGTTTTCGAAGCAAATGTAACTTTTTTTTCCGGCTTCCGGACGGGTTCAGGTTTTACAGGTCGAATACAGGCTTCATCGTATATTACAATCCGAATTACCACCTCTTGTTCTTCTAGTTCGTAGTTTTCCATTTTTTTTTGTTAGTTTTGTTTTTTTACAAAATTTTTACTTTTCACTTGCCAAAAACACGTCTCCTTCCAACTCACTCACCTACGCTACTGACGAAAAAACTGGCCACCCTACCTCTATTTATAAACAAACTGCCCTGCGCGGCCCATAGCAACCGACGGGCAGTGAAAAAACAGTGAAAAAACAGAGCAAAACAAAACCGCGAAAATGTTTTTTCCATCGGCGATCGCGATGTTTGTGCGGGCCGAATACGCAAGAAAGTGCGTATTCACCGCACAAACGGGGACCGTAGCGCGATATCTGAGGTAAGTACCAACCAACGAAGGCGCCAACGTTGGGCTAATATTCGTTTTTCGTCCAACAGGCCAGCCGTCCGTCACTCCCGGGGAACTCTCGCCGACGGTGGAATCCGCTTCGGCAGCTTCGGGTCCGCCCATCCAGTTCCACCCATCCAGTCCGCCCATCCGGGTCCGCTCCGTGGTCCGCCCATCCAGTTCCCGGTTTCCTTCCGGCACCCGCCAGCGGTGCCGCATTCGGGGCGAAGATTCCGCTCTCGCTTTCCGGACGGCGGACGACCGGACGACATCGCACCGATGACGGGAGCGATACTCCTCGGGCCCTGCGATCCAATGGCGGATGGATAGGAGGAGATCCGGAAAATAGGCATCCGTAAGTACCCCCCCATCTTTCCCGTTTTCTTTTTCCCTTTTTTTTCAGGACAACCCTCCACCACTGAGCGCCACCGGCTCTGGCCTCCTCTTGTAGGAACCCCGGACGAAGAAGAAGAAGAAGAAGAAGAGCTTGAAAAGAAGGACCACCCTCGATGGCCGGAACCGGAGCCGGAAGACGGGCCAACGGGGGAAACAAGGCTGCGATGACGAGGCGGACACCCACCCGTAAGTACATACCCCCCATCGAACGAGGGCAAATTTGTGGTGCTAATCGTTGGTCATTTCCGTTTTTTCAGGACAGACCCTCGCTCGCTCTCCACCACTGAGCGCCACCGGCAGGAGGAGGAACCCGAAACGACGACGAAGAAGAAGAAGAAGAAGAAGAAGAACTGGAAAAGAACAACACGGCCCAGCTGGAGGGCACTCATGGTGGGCTCACGTACGCGTTCGTCGACGGCGTACGGACAGAGCACGTATCGGGCGCCAAACGGGCGGGCGACGACGAACGGATCCGGCCAGTAATCAGCGAACCGTGAGTAGACTGTGTTTGTGTCAGCGAGCGCGCTTGTGTTTGCTGGCGAATTCGACCGGGATCGGACCTCCTCTGCCCCTATCCGCATAACTGTC